>NC_142952.1:2769182-2811682 GCF_046866305.1 Octopus bimaculoides
ATATGAGATATGATTATCTCAAGAATCAAAAAACATGCCATTAAAGAAAAAAAAGGAAATGCTTATTGTCTGGATATATATATATATATCTTGAGCGTCCAATAACACTGTACTTATTCCACGTCTTCGTGTTGTTTTTTTGCTTGTTCTTGTTTGGATTGACTACATACATACATTCGCCATGATAGATCGCTAACCACTACACACATTTTTTTCCTCTCTTTGTTTCTCTTCTTGTTTCTTTCTGTGTTCCTTTCTGCGGAAGAGCATAGGCTCGAAACGTTAAAGACTTTTTCAATTCGCGAGCGTTATACTTATACATCTATTGTTTTCTATACAACCTGTCTTCGTCTCTTGTTTTTTTTTGTGAATTCTCCCTATACATACATACATACATACATACATACATACATACGAACATGCATACATGCATACATGCATACATACATACGAACATACATACGTATGTACATACATATATCTACACACACACACACATACGCATATTGTTACATTAATTTTCGTTAAATTCTGATCAGCATCGTATACAAAACATGCTGAAAGATTTCGTCTTGTGTCAGTAACCTGGTCACTGACAGAAATTCTACCAGATCTATTGAAGGTTTGTCCAAATTCTGCAGACAGCAACCCACCACACGGGCGATTTACTAAATTTCTCTTGAAGGCGTTGGTCGTCACAGCTCTCACAAAGTCTACCTTTATTAAGTTCAGTTTACCATTAAAACTGGGTTATCTTCAGGCTTCTTGTAATGTGAGGAGATACAGACTAATGTCGGCTCATCCAGTTTTTATAAATGTTTATCACAGGCCGTCGGAGGATACACGCACACATATACATAAGCACACACACATACACGGTAACACGCATGCAAATATGTATATGTGGACACACACACGCATATGTGTGTGTGTGTGTGTGTATGTGTCTGTGTGTGTGTGTGTGTGTGCAAGTACAAACACACACACATATGCATATATACATACACAGAGAGATATTGTTCAAAATTGTAAAACGAAAACAACAGAGACAGCTGGATAGATAGATAAATAGATAGATAGAGAGAACGAGAGAGAGATGTGTGTATATGGATATGTACTGGTGTATATATTTATGCATGTGTATATATATATATATATATATATATATATATATATATATATATATATGGAAAATTGAAGGAACGAACAAAGTGAAGTGTCAAACAGCTGCTGATTTATTTATTAGTTTTTGTCTTGTCTCTCCTGATTTTTCTCCGTTTAAACAAGCAAGTCAAGAACATACAATCACCACGCCACCATATATGCGCTAACACCCAAGCACACACGCAACTATATATATATATATATATATATATATATATATATATATATATATATATACATACATACATACATACATACATACATACATGCATATATATACTCTCTATACAGGGGCAAACAATTCGCAAGAACAAATATAAATTCTCGGAAATTAATTTGCTAAGATATTAATTTTGTAATCATCTGGAATGACTATTTTAAGAAATGATAACAGAATTAATGATATAGGCGATCGCAGGCCAAAGAAAAGCAATAAATAGCTGAGGAATTAAAATTAAAAATTAATCAAAGAACATACTAAGTATGTCTGCCTGCTGGAAATAACAGTCAAAACTCTTATTGAAATCGCCAAAATACACTGATGATAACTACAGATATCAACCGAAAGCAGTCATTGAACTGCGGCCCTGCTAGAGCACCACCTTCATAGGCGCATGCAAGACCGCGTGATCAAGAAGTTTGCTTCACAAATAAGCTATTTTGGGGGATCAAATATTGTCGGCGTTTATAAAAACAAAGGACGACATTATGTTGCGTTGTCCTTAATTTCCTAAACAAACAGTTTGGTGACAGCTTGAAGACTTTTTTTGATACAACGACGACGATGAGGAGGACGACGACGAGGGTGGGGGACGACGACGACGACAATAACAAGAACATCAATACGAAAACAGCAGCAACAACAACAACCACAGGGACAACATTGACAACAACAACAACAACATCCATAACGGCAACAATAATAACTTTAAACCAGGCATTGGCTGTCATGGCTTCTCATCTTAACTGACTGGAAGTGTTATCATGTAGGTACGTTGTTTTGTCTTGGTATAAAAAGATGGGCCACAGCAAATATCCTGCTCAATACCACAGATTTGCTTGTCAGTTGCTTGACCTTAACCAGTTGAGCATGTCCCTTGGTGGCTGACGATATGTGCATCCCTGATCACGAGCAGAAGTAGTGAGGAGCATCATAGCCATGTGTTGAGAGGAATTCTTTGGGGTTTGAATAATTCACCTCTGGAAACATAGGTGTTTTGTTCAACATCCTTAAACAACCTTTATTCAGGGACCTTTTGAGTAGAATAGGCTACTCGACCTGAAGAAAATTCTAACTGGGCTCCACCTGCAAGGCCGTGCGCTGTTTACCTTGATATAAGATCGCCATGTTGGGCACATGTGGTTCTGATCCATGTGCCTGGTGTACCCTTATCAGACGGGTGGTCATGATGGGTATATTGGGCTTCGTGTAATTGTACCCCAGTGTCACTTTGATGGCATGCACTGCTCTCTCAATAATAATAATAATAATAATCCTTTCTACTCTAGGCGCAAGGCCTGAAATTTGGTGGGAGGAGGCCAGTCGATTAGATAGACTCCAGTACGCAACTGGTACTTAATTTATCGACTCCGAAAGGATGAAAGGCAAAGTCGACCTCGGTGGAATCTGAACTCAGAACGCAAAGACAGACGAAATACAGGTAAGCACTTCGCCCGGCGTGCTAACGATTCTGCCAGCTCGCCGCATTAATAATAATAATAATAATAATAATAATTATAATAATAATAATAATAATAATAATAATAATAATAATGATC
Organism: Octopus bimaculoides; assembly: GCF_046866305.1. NCBI lineage: Eukaryota > Metazoa > Mollusca > Cephalopoda > Octopoda > Octopodidae > Octopus > Octopus bimaculoides. The sequence goes on from NC_142952.1 coordinate 2,772,126, forward strand.
ACGACTGTATTAAAGATAAAATTACAAAAGCAATGACGACGACAGCTACAGCAACATGACCAACATCAACAACAGCAATAGAAGACTGCAAAAGAGATAAGTATAACAACAAAAACAAAGACAACACGACGGCGACAACAAACAACAATACCGACAACAACAATAGTTCTAACGACAACAACAACAACATTGAGAAGAAGAAGAACAACAAAAGTAACAAAAATGACAACAACAATTATCAATTGCAATAAAAAAGAGTAGCGACGGCGACGAAGGCGGAGATGAAGGTGGAGACGGTGGAGACGGTGGAGGCGGCGGTGGCGACGGGGGTGACGGTGGCGCTGGAGGATGCGGTGACGGCGGCGGAGGCGGAGGCGGAGGCGGAGGCAACGGTGGAGGCGGCGGCGACGGTGGAGGCGGCGGAGGCGGTGGGGGTGGCGGCGGAGGCGGCGGCGGCGGCGGCGGCGGCGGAGGCGGTGGAGGCGGAGGCGGCGGCGGTGACGGCGGCGACAAGAACAGCTGCTGACTGGTAAAAGGAGCGATATCGGCGTGACCTGGCGCGCAGATATGCTTTTTTAACGACAACCTAGTAACCTCATTTATTTCCTCGTCTCACAAACAAAATAAATAAAATGCCTAAGTAAAAATATAAATAAATAAGTAAACAAACAAACAAGACTCTGCTCGTTCGTCTCTTTTAATATAATTTATAGAAAAACTTTTAAATAACCGCAGGAAAATTCCAGTTGTCATCAGCTCAGACACGATATTACTTGCTTTTCACAAAGAAATAAGATGTGCGTGTGCGTGATATCTTTTATATTCTATTTGTTTCAATCGCTGGACTGCGGCCATGCTGGGGCACCGCTTTGAAAGGGTTTTAGTCGAACAAGCCCGACTCCCAATATTTACACATTTTTTTTCTTTTTTTGACGAACCACTAGATTATGGGGTCGTAAACAAACCAACGATGGTCGTCAAGCGGTGGAGGAGGGCAGAATGACAAACTCAGGCACAAATATATACACACACACACACACACACACACGTACACGGCAGGCTTCCACACAGTTTCCATCTACTAAATTCCCTCACGTGACATCGGTCAGTCCGGTATTATAATGGAAGACACTTGCCCCAGGTGCTGCGCAGTGGGACTGAACCAGGAACCAAATGGTTGCGAAGTGCGTTTCTTAACCACTCAGCCATACCAAGGAATACCAGAAAAGTGATTGCTGACCAAATAAGCCCAAGGTGTTATTTTGTCGGTTAAAACACCTGTTTGACAGGTGTTTTATATTATCGGGCCTGGAAAGGAGAAGGTAAAGTTGATCTCAGCGACATCTGTCCCTTCTTTGGCCTCTCTATCTTTAATGACCAAGAACGAAGGTCATTAATGACAGAGATAGGCCAATGATATCTTCACGAATAGTTTCATATTGAGCGAGCAAAATGGTGGCAATTGAAGAGCGCTAGAGTTTTCTCTCTTTCGTTCAGAGAATATGGTTCCCATGCAGCGAATTTTTGGACCTTACCCATCAGGGGAAGGCTACAGGTAACGACATTATAAGAGCATTCCATCTGTAGGGTCAATTCCGTAGTGCTCGTACTGTAAGAGAAGCAATGCAGTTACTACGGCAGTGCTTTGGAGGGAGAATAATCTACGGCTACGGCAATGTCAACTGGGCTTCACGTTCCCCAGACTTGACTGGCCCGGATTTTTGCTGTCTGGTCAAAATTTATTCTAAATGGAAAAGAGAAAGAGAAGAACATATATATAACCTTACATACATACAACCTTACACACGCACACGTGCGCACACACATACATACACATACACGCATTACATACACACGCGCGCGCTCTCTCACAGAAATTGAGTAAAATAAAAATAGGTCTGACAATAATATAACATAAAACTACTTAATCATTTTGGAGACACCTCGCTGCAGCGTTCTCACAATCATTTACGTCATCAGAGAATACATATAAGCCACCGTATCCGGTTTGAATTCACATACTTTTGCCACGTACACACAGCATGAGAAGCATAGCCAACAAACGTGTTCGGTTTTATAAAAACAAACACAGAATCACCTTTGTCAATCTACAAACGCTAGTGGAAATATTTTAATTACATTTGTTTTTATACTATAGAAAATGTCTTTGCTCAAGGTCGTCCGTGCGGTAGTGGTGAGAATTTGTTAAAGACAGGGGAATCTGGGTTGTGAGGCTAAAAAGCTCGCTTTGCAATTACGAGCATTCGGGTTCAATCTCGTTACTGCGCTGCAACTTCGGCAAGTGTCTGCTAATATAGCCGCTGGTCGACCAAATAGGACCTAGTGAGTGAATTTGATAGATGGAAATTGTGTGGAAGAACGACGTGTACACAGGCGCAGGCATAGCTTTGTGGTAAGAGGCTTGCTTCCCAACAACATGGTTTGGGGTTCTGTCCCACTGCGTGGCACCTTGAGCCAGTGTCTTCTACTGAAGAATACTATACACCGCATTAGGATCGCGAATGCGAATCCCTAACCACTAAGCTACGCGCCATCATGTGTGTGTGTGTTAGTCCAAATTTACAGACAACGAAAGACGAAAATAAGTGAGATACAACAAGCAGGTGTATTAGTTTGACGCTCGGGAAGAATGGAAAGGTCTTTGAGGTTTCGAGCCTACGCTCTTCGTCAGAAAGGCATGAGAGAGAACGAAAAAGGGGGGAGTGAAAAAATGTGTAGGGGTTGACGATTTAACATAATATATATGAGTGTATGTCTCTGTGTGTATATGTATATATATATATATATATATATATATATATATATATATACATACGCACATATTTAAACGTGTGTGTATGTGTGCGTGTGTGCTTGAGATTGTGTGTGTGTGTGTGTGTGAGTGTGTGTGAAAGCATTCGCAAAGGATTTTATTAGTGCATGCGGCGTGGGGTGGCGGGTGTGGGGCGTCAATGTGTCCGAAAGGTGATGTCAGCCTGTGATTTGCTATCGTCAGCTCTGTCCAGTGACCACAACTGGCCGCTGACCACTTTAATCGGTGCTTTTAGCAAGTACTCAACACTGCTATTAACGTTACACGTCAGTGATAGCCTTGAGACCTCCTGGTCAGTAAGTGGTCAAGGAATTTCTGCGTGTCTAGCTGGTAATCACCTCAAGTTGCCATCGTTGTCATCATCCATATGTGTGTGTGTGTGTTTGTGTGTGTGTGTGTGCGTGTGTGCGGGTTTGTGAGCATGTGATGTGTGTGTGCATGTATGTATGTATATGTATGTGTATATATATATATATATATATATATATATATATATATATATATATATATATATATATATAAACTAATATATCCTTTTGTTGTTTACACCACCTGTCCTCGTCTGTTGTTTTTTCGTAAATTCTCCCATATATATATACATGCATACATGTATATATAAATATACATGCATACATCGCACCCTGTATATATAAATATGTGTGTGTATGTATATATATATATGTATGTATGTATGTATGTATATATGTATATATAACCCAGCCATACATACATAATGCATACATTGATATAAACACATGCACCTATGTCTATATGTGTACGTGTATGCGTGTATGTATGCGCGCATGGCTGTGTCTATGTATGTGTGTGCGCGTATGCGTGTTTCTATGTATGTATGTGTGTGTTTGACAATTTAGGGCAAGTTTATAAGAGGTACGATGTTTCTTTGAAGTCCCATTTGTTTCTGTGAAATTTAGTCTTTAAGATCCGTAAACAATATTGGCGCAGGCATGGCTGTGTAGTTCCCCACCACATGCTTCTGGGTTCAGTCCCACTGCGTGGCGCTTTGGGCAAGTGTCTTCTACTATAGCCTCGGGTGACCAAAGCCTTGTGAGTGGATTTGGTAGACGGAAACTGAAAGAAGCCCGTCGTATATATATATATATATATATATATATATATATATACACACACACACCGCTAAGTTGCGGAGACATAAACACACCAACATCGGCTGTCAAGCGATGGTTGGTTGGGTGACAAACGCACACATACACACACACACACACACACACACACACACACACACACACACACACAAATCCACTGACAAGGCTTTGGTCAGCCCGAAGCTGTAGTAGAAGACATTTGCCCAAGGAGTCACGCAGGGCGATTGAACCCGTAACGATGTGGTTGGGAAGCAAGCTACTTACCACACAACCACTTCTATTTATGTAAACATTTTCCTCGCCTTCTATTTTCACCTTTATCTCACACTTACACACACACACAACACAATCATACACACACACACACACACACACACACACACACACACACACACACACACACACAATCTTACAGTGACCCGTTGTTAAGACGTCAACCTTGCGAGAAGAAAAAAAAACGAAGGTCAGATAACAAAACAACAACAAAACACACACACACACACATACATTCACAGACTCACACACACACACACATATATGTATGTATACACACACAAAAAATAATGAACAGGTAAGATGAAAGGAAGGAAGAACAAGAAAGACGGGTGGAGAAGGCGAGGGGAGGGGAACAGGAAGGGGGGAAGAAAAGACAGGTGTAAGGAGAAGAAAAATGAAGTGAAAGCAATTTATGAGAGACTTCTTTCACCTCCACCACCACCACCACCACCACTACCACCACTGCCACTGCTACTATCACTACTACCACCACCAACAACAACACCACTACCACCACTACAACTACTGCGACCGCCACCACTACCAACAGCACCACCACCACCATCACCACTATCACCATCGCCACTACCACCACCACCACAATCATCACCATCACCAACCACTGTCATGACCACTACGACTACCACCACTGCCACCAACACCATCAACGCCACAGACCACCACTTCTACTGTTTATCGCTACCATTATCACCGTCATTATCACCACTACATCCATCACCACCACCACCGCCACCCCGACATCCCTTATCACCATCAACGCCATCACAATTACCACCACCAACACAAACAATAACAACACCACATTATTCCCATTTCTTTCCAATTGATCGCCGTCCGGTTAAAAATCTCAGGGTCACCCACCTGTTTCACGAAGTCCAGGTGACATTTTATACAATTACATCGCGGCTCACCTATCGCGGTTCACCAATCACCTATAGGAATCAAAGGGATCCTTAGGTGGAAAATGATTGAGAACCATCGGTTTAGATCAGTGATTATCAACCGGGTTCCATATGGCCCCCTGAGGATCCATATAAGATCTTTGCGGATCCACGCAGCGAAATGGTAAATTGGAGATCCACAATAGTATTTCAAGGGCCCCTGAAAAACCTTTGCTTTAGATGTATGTATTGGTTATGTATTGCAAGAAACAGCTGGGGTTTTTTCTCTAATATTTTACGCAGGTCAACCTTCACAAGTTAAAGTGTGAAAAACAAAATAGGGATTTTGAAAGAAGTTTCGATAAAACTAGTTTTTAAACATCGAATGGCTATGGGGGTCCAACAGAATAAAATAGTAATCAAAGGGGTCCATAGATTTTTTTTTAATGGTTGAGAACCCTTGCTTTAGATGTAAGTATTGGTATTTTATTGCAAGCAACAGCTAGGTTTCTTTCTCTGACATTTTACATAGTTCAATCTAGTTTTTAAATATCGAATGGCTATGGGGGGGGGGGGGGGCACCGAAATACAATAGTAATCAAAGGGGTCCATAGATTAAAAAAATGATTGGGAACCCCTGCTTTAGATGTATTTCCTGACAGAAACAGTTAAGATTCGTTCTCTAATGTTTTACATAGTTCATCCTACATAAGTGAATGCGCGTAAAACAAAATAGGAATTTTGTATGAAGTGTCTATAAAACTAGTTTTTAAACATGGAATGGCAACGGGGGGGGGGGGGGTCCACCAGAATAAAACTGTAATAAAGGGAGTCCAGTGATAAATTTTTAAAATGCTTGAGAACTTTCGGTTTCCATAGTTAAAAATGAATAAAAAAAAACCTTTTGCAATCATAAAGTGTTAGTATGTTCTGTGTCAGTTTTTTCTGATTACTTAAAACTATTTGCCTTTTACAAACGACAGTGACTGTTTGACATGCCAAGCATGAAATGTACGATAATAGCCAAGAACGATCTATGAAACGTATAAATATAACTTGTACAATCATAGAACCAATGAATGCTTGTTAGATATCTATGTATACCACTTGGACAAATATAACCAATAATTGTGTTAGCGACTATTAATATATAACCAGTGCAATTATAACCAGCAATTGCACCGCCTTGTGTGTGCGTATATATATAAATAGCGGTGCACGTACACTTTGGTCTCTTATATATAAGTATATATATGTATATGTATATATATATATATATATATATATATATATATATATATATATATATATATATATATATATATATATATATATACATATATATATATATATATATATATATATATATATATATATGTATGTATGTATATATAAACTTTGTACGATTCTATTATTCTTTCTATTCTTTCATTCTTTCCTTCTTTCTATCAGCCCTTTCACACTTACCTCGTCCATTCCACTCTTTTTTCTTTCCTTCCCCCTCTCTCACATTTCCTGGCCTTCTCTTCATGCTCACTCTCCTTCCTCTTTCACTTCACTCTGTCCCTATCATTTTTTCTCGCCCCTCCTTAATTCTTCTATCCCTCTGCCTCTACCTCTTTTTCGTCTCTCCCCACGTGACCGGTGTTCGGCCAAGCCTGACCTTTCTTCTTGGTTCGACTACTATCCGTGCAACATCTATATTCTTCCCTGTGCCTGGCAAATCTTATTGTTTGTGCTTGTCCCCTGCCCTCGCTTGATAACATACTGTGATGTGTTTATGACCACGTAATCGACTATTCACTAACCCCTTCTCCAACAAAATTTCAGGCCTTATACCTATAGTAATATTATTATTATTATTATTATTATTATTATTATTATTATTATTATTATTACTATTTAAGGTTTAAGAAATACAGCAAGTATTTCCTTCCTTAAAAATGAAGAAGGTACATTTTGGTAAGAAATATTCTCGGTAAATGAAAACGTTTGAGGTTAGCAGGAACGGTTCAAGGTTATTTGCGGTTATCGTTCTTGCATAAATGTTGTTGCTGAATGGCAAAATTCGCAGGAACCTCGAACAAGATCACGTATTAGATATCACGTGGGTTTTTTTTTTGTCTTGTCTTTTTTTTTTTTACGTTCTGAATTTAAAAAAACAAATGACACCCGCCTACCCGGTGGGGGGTTGTCTTTGTATTTTGACCTTTTAATGTCGATAAACAAATGTAGGTACCAGTCGCCATAATTAACTGTGCCTCCGCAACTCTCTCGATATCTGTTGTCTTGTACCGTGGTAAACAGTCCTTGTTATTATCATTATTATTATTATCATTATTATTATTATCATTATTATTATTATTATTATTATTATTATTATTATTATTATTATTATTATCGTCGGCGTCGTCATTCTCAGCATCATGATCATCATTACCATCCTCATCATCGTCGTCATCAGCAGCAGCAACAACAGCGTCGTCGTCATCGTCGTCGCCGCCGTCATCATCGTCCTTGTCGTCGTCATCATCATCATCATCATCATCATCATCGTCATCATCATCAACATCATCATCATCGTTATCATTAATCATCATTCATCATCGTCGTTGTTGTCATCATCATTACCATAATTGTCACCATCGTCATCATCATCGTCATCAAATGCTTAGCGGTATTTCGCCCGTCGCTACGTTCTGAGTTCAAATTCCACCCAGGTCGACTTTGCCTTTCATCCATTCGGAGGTCGATAAAATAAATACCAGTTACGCACTGGGGTCGACGTAATCGACTTAATCCCCTCCCGCAAGCTACCTTTGTGGCAAAAATCTGAAATCCTTATTACATCTACTACAGTACTACTGCTACTGCTACTGCCGTTGTTGTTGTTGTTGTTGTTGCTGTTACCTAATTTTAAACCTTAAGATTTGATAAACAGTTATGTCAAGGTAAAGAAAGAAAGATAAGTACAGCACTTCAACTGTCATATCTGTTCTTGCAATCATCCATCGTTATCATCGCTATCATCATCATCATCATCATCATCATCATCATCGTCATTATTATTATTGTTGTTGTTGTTCTTATTGTTATTCATATACACAGAACAGATTAGACTGCTGGAAAAGAAAAAATCCTAATATCGGGCTACAACAAGTAACCTTAGATGCCAAGAACCCTAAGTATCTTAGCTGTCCCTGATAAAACTGCTTTCTGGAGCTTTACTAAACTGGCTTTTATGCCTATTTCCGCGATCAAATCTGTTCAAATCTTTAGGGATAGTTCCCAATGTACCTATAACTACTGGGATACATTTTATCCGCACATTCCACTAGTCTCTGTAAGCCAGGTCCTGGTACTTTGCTATTTTTTCTATACCTCTCATATTAATTTATTCATCAACTGGGACGGTAAAATCAATTACCTGGAACTTTCTATTCTCTTTATCTACTACTACTACTACTACTACTACAACAACTACTACTACTACTACTACTACTACTACTACTACTACTACTACTACTACTACTACTACAGTACCACTGCTTCTGCTACTATTACTGTTACCTCTGCTGCTGCTGCTGCCGCTGCCGTAGTCCTTCTTGTTGTTGTTGTTGTTGTTGCTGTTACCTAATTTGAAACCTTAACATTTGATAAACAGTTATGTCAAGGTAAAGAAATAAAGATAAGTGTTTCCCTTCAATCTTAAATTTCTATTTGCTGCTATCAAATATCGTTATCTTCACTGCTATTATCGCTATAATCATCATGGTTATCATCATCATCATCATCATCATCATCATCATCATCATCATCATCATCATCATCATCATCATCATCATCATCACCATCATCGTCGTCATCATCATCGTTGTTACTATGATTATTATACAGAAAGACTTGCTATTTTTGCTGCTTCTGCTGCTACTACCACCTCTACTACTACTACTACTATTATTATCATTATTATTATTATTAATCGATTGGCCACCTCCCCAAAAACTTCGGGCCTCGTGCCGAGAAGAGAAAAGATTATTATTATTATTATTATTATTATTGAGTTCGAATTCCACCGTGGTCGACTTTGCGTTCCATCATGTTGGGGTTGATAAATTAAGTACCAGTGAAACACTGGGGGTCGATGTAATCGACTAGTCCCATAGCTCAAAATTTCAGACCTTGTGCCTTTAGTAGAAAGTATTGTTGTTGTTATTGCTGTTGTTGTTCCTTTGATGTCGGCTAGATAACAAATACCTGCTGAGCGACAACCAGAAACCTAAGGGTGGGTATTGCACTATGATGTTATTGTTCAACACAGCTTACGGTCCCGTCGGGTTTTCACTCTTGGTTCAAGTAAAAACCGAGAAAAGAGAACGGAGAAAAAAATCAAGAAAGCTTTTTAAACTATAAACTATTTTCTCTCTACAAAGAAACGTCTAACTTCATAAAATGCTTAATTTAGCTTAATTTATTCGCCTCAAGTTATACCATGCTAACGATTCTAAAAAAGGACGAAATAGTGCTTTATACGGAGTTGGCTACAAACGACTAGACATTTTAAGAATGTGTACAATGTGCAGAAAACAATGCAGTGGGGTTGAACCTGAAACTAAGTTGTTACAAAAGGAACTTCTTAACCCCACAGCCACGCTTGCTCTTGTATCTTTTCCATTATTCTTTATCAAAATTTACGTTCTGAGTTCAAATTCCGCCTAGGTCGACGTTGCCTTTAATAATTTCGGGGTCGATAAATTAAGTACTAGTTGCATACTGGAGTAGATCTAATCGTCTAACCCCTTCCTTATGCCTAGAGTAGAAAGGATTATTCTTCATCAAAAGAAGGTAGATATTTGAAAGGTTTCTCGCTGCTACTTCTAGCATTTCAGACGACCACCAGGAGGTTCTTTCATTACTGATATGACACATGCTAAGCTGGTTGAATAATCGTGCCAAAGCATAAGTAAATATTATTATTATTATTATTATTATTATTATTATTATTATTATTATTATTATTTATTATTATTACTATTATTATTATCATTTATTATTATTATTATCATTTATTATTATTATTATTATTATTATTATTATTATTATTATTATTATTCCTATTATTATTATCATTTATTATTTATTATTATTATTATTATTATTATTATTATTAATATTTTTATTATTATTATTTTTATTTTTATTACTATTTTTATTGTTATTGTTATTGTTATTATTGCCTCTCAAAACAACAGCCTCAAAACAAACAGGTAGGCAAGCCATTAATATGCATTCGCAACTATTTTAAGATAATGGTCTGATGATGATGATGATAGTGGAGGTGGTGGTGGGGGTAGGTGATGATGATGATGGTAAAGATGATAATGATGATGATGATGATGATGATGACAATGATGATGATGATAATGATGATTATGATGATGGCGGTGAAGATGATGACGACGACGATGTCGACGTTATATATTTATTGTTGTTGTTTGCGTTGGCGGTGGTGGCGGCGGTGGTGGTGGTGATAATGGCGGCGGCGGCGGCGACGGCCACGATGAAATTCCTAGGTATTTTCACTGGCAACAATTTAGTTAGTAACTTACTCCGAGAGTTGTTTCTGCTCTCGTTTACTGCTTCATGGTCGTTTGATAAAGTAACGAACATTCCTACTTGTTATATATATATATATATATATATATATATATATATATATATATATATATATATATATATATATATATATATATATATATAACATATATATAAATGTATAGGTAAGTAATTTTCATAAGCAATCTGTCAAGCTAGCTGTCTATCCAGCTAGACAGCTATTTTATCAGATAGCTATACACGTAACCGCCTGCTCATCTATCAAATTGACTTACATTTCTACCTTTCTTAGCTTCACATATTTGCATTATGTATTGAAAGAAAGAGAAACAGATATAGATAGACAGACAGACAGACAGATAGATAAATAGATAGATAGATAGATAGATAGATAGATAGATAGATAGACAGACAGACAGACAGATAGATAAATAGATAGATAAATAGATAGATAGATAGATATTTATGTATATTATTAAGTAAGAAAATGGAGATATTTAGTGGATATTAATTAATTTATTAACATTTTAATGGAAATGAATTAATTTCCATCTATTAATTATCTCCATTATCTTACTTAATGATAGTTGATATTCATAATATACCTATTTTTATATTGAGGGGATATTTCTGAATAATATAATATTATATAAATAATATAAGTAACAAGGATGACAATGTATTAGTGCATTACGGCCGTTTCAAGCGGCTCCATTTAATCGAATATATGTATATATATATATATATATATATATATATATATATATATATATATATATATATATATATATATATATATACAGTAGTACCTCGATTTTCGAACAACTCTGATCACGAAAAAATCTTGCTTTATATATATACATATACAGATATATGCACGCACGCACGCACACACACACACACACACACACACACACACACACACACACACACACACACACACACACACACATATATATATATATATATGACGGGCTTCCATACAGTCTCCGGCTACTGAATTCAATCGCAAGGCATTGGTCGATTCGGGGTTATAGTAGAAGAATATACGTGCCAAGGTGCCGCGAAGTAGAACTGAACTCGAAACTATGTGGCTGCTAAGCGAGCTTCGTAGCCACACAGCCATGCCTGCTTCTAAGCCAGTTTGTATACATACAAACAGACAGACAACCTTGCTGTACCCATTCGTTAAGACATCTAACGAAGTAGAGTATAAATAATTTCGTCTCTTGGGGAGTGGCTTTTGGTATTCGTCCTTGAGAGGAATAGAGAAAGAGATATATATATATATATATACATACATACATATATGTAGACAGACAGATAGGTAAGCAGACAGTTTAACAGACCGATAGACAAACAGGCAGGTAGACATACCAATAGACAAAAGAGCAACATTTTACATCTTAAAAAAGAATATGCGGAATAACAAACGAGTCTTTCATTTGCATAACAATACTTTCGCTGCCAGTGTATATAAATTACGAAAATACAGCGGCAGAGATTTGTGGGTAAACTGTAAACAAGGACACATGCTTCTGCTCATGCAGCCTCGATATGGTAACTTTCAGGACTTGCGTATACACGTTTATTCTAAACCATTATGCATTGAGTGCATTTGTTAATAAATCACGTCTGTTTCACGAGTATCATTGCGTAAAAATTTCTTTACAATGTTTATAAATTTGCGTACATTATTCATAAAGAGATATATTCAGAATATATTTCATACATCATTCCGTATGGCTGCATATTTTTTTTATAAACTTCAGTAGTTTTAAGACGTGCTAAACGAGCCCTGATGAGCTCTAACAAAGACGTAACTAATTGAATGAATCCGCACTTTCAGTAACTGAAACTTCTGTCGTTTATCTACGAATGATATCCTGACAGCGAGACAAAATGTATATTTATGAGGTATAATGAATAGCGGTAACATTATTTGCCTTATCCTGGTTTGTTAATATCTTAAATAAACATATCCCTATGAAGAAAGATCATAGCTGTCCCTCGCAAAAGATCATGAGAAAGTATCATGTACCATGCTTTCGCTTATCGCTTCAGGTGCCTGTGTAGTCTCAAGCAGGCAAATCTAACCTCACGGCCCTCTTAACTATTGAGCCAGCTGGACATCGAAGATGTGATAACAGGAGGGTGGGAGGGCTACGGCAGCGCTTATACTCAGCTGGTACTCACATTCAGCTGAGTAAAGTGGCACAACATGAAATGAAGTCTCTTACTTAAGAACATCTTGCGCAATGTGTGTGTGTGTGTGTGTGTGTGTGTGTGTGTGTGTGTGTGTGTGTGTGTGTGTGTGTGTGTGTGTGTGTGTGTGTGTGTGAGGGCACATGGCTTAGTGGTTAAGGTTTCTAAGATGGCCGACAAAATGTCGAGACGCGCAACCAGCAGAACTGAGAAAAACATCGCAGCTGTGCGGTGAAATCGTCGAATCCCCATCCGTGAGTTTTCAGAGGATGTGCAGATTAGTTACGGTTCAGTTCAGTCCATTGTCACAGAAGATTTGGGTATGAGACTCGTGTCTGCCAAGTTTGAGCTCAAACTGCTTTTAGCTGACCAAAAGGACATTCGAGTTTCAGCTGCACAAGATCTCCTTGATTGTGTCGAGAACGATGAGAACATTTTGAAAACTTTACGTAGGCCTCTGAGCAGGTATCTCTAAGCTTTTGGCAAAATTTGATGTAGATTCTCTGCTCAACTTTCTCTATCATGGTCAGTGCGACGCTCACACGCTACACACCTTCCTTCCAAGCACTGCTGTAAACAGCAGAAGTGAGCTAGAACGTTAAAATTTTGTGCGCATGCACAGCAGAGTTCAAGGTCAATCTGTATAGAGCAGTTTCACTCCGCGTGTTTAAGCTTCGTTACTATGGCAATAGTCCGGGTACTTATTGATCAGACCACGCATGTATTCTTATATGTACGTATGCATGTATATATCTGTGTGTGTGTGTGTGTGTGTGTGTGTGTGCGTGCGTGCGTGTGTGTGTGTGCGTGTGTGTGCGTGCGTGCGTGCGTGCGTGTGTGTGTGTGTGTGTGTGTGTGTGTGTGTGTAATACAAACACTGTCATCCTGAAGAACGCCAAACTCCCATGGAAGAACTATTTAAGGTATTTAGGCAGTGAAGCCTCCGCTGTCTTTGGCACATCAAAAGTATGGAGAAAACTCGGTTACAAAAACAAACACACTACACACAGCTGGTTAGCGGTACGAGAAACCGGGGGTAGCCCCACCCCCACCACCCCCACCACTGATTCAGATTTCAAGGATACGGTTGAATTTAACATGAAGATAAAAAATATTGACACCTGCAGTTGGTGGGCCACAACAGGTCAGGAGATTAAAACGGGTGGAAGAGAGCGACCCACTTTTCATAATACAAATCGTGGTTTTACATATCTATGTGTGTGTGTGTGTGTGTGTGTGTGTGTGTGTGTGTGTGTGTGTGTGTGTGTGTGTGTGTGTGTGTACATACATATCAATAGATAGATAGATAGATAGATAGATAGATAGATAGATAGATATACATATACACATAGATACGATACATATAAATATACATAGGTATATATATATATATATATATATATATATGTATATATATATATATATATATATATATATATATATAAAAGATAATAAGAGTGAAAAAACTACAGAAGGCTTGTGTTACATGGTTAAAGTATATATTTAAATTATGTCAGAAAAATGTTAGAAAAATGTTAGAAAATCTTTTTGGTATATAAACATTGTATTTTGAGAAATAACCGGTTTCGTGTTGTCTTTTCAAATTTCTCTACTTCATTGTAACGTGATGTATATATATATATATATATATATATATATATATATGTATGTATATGCATGCATACATACATGCATACATACATACATACATACATACATATATCGACGTGTGTACGTATGTAAGTGTGTTTGCATGTATACACATAAATGGATGGATGGGTGACAGTGTGACACTGATGTGAACTACATGTACGCCAAAAAGAGTGTCCAATATTTTTTTTAGCAAGAATGGAATATCGTTGACAGCAGATTTTCTGTGTGAAATTTGCTACTGGAATTTGCTACTCGTTCTCTCGTCCGTCGCGCCTGATGCTCAGTCACCTTATAATCGGAAACGTGAAACCACGTATTGACGCCCTTAAGCACGATCAACATTACTATTCACTAGTGAAACACGTGTAAAGATGATGTAATTTTATGACGCTATAATAAAAAGATAAATAAAATGTTTTATTCTGCCTTCGTGTACGTATGTAATTTATGTACGTGCGTGAGTGCGTGTGTGCGTGCGTGCGTGTGTGCGTGCGTGTGTGTGTGCGTGCGTGCGTGTGTGCGTGCGTGCGTGTGTGCGTACGATGTATGTATTTATATATTTACGTATATATGTACATATTTACGTATGCACGTATGTATATATATATGTAATTAGGTATACAGGTTTGTATGTATATATAAAGCGAAACCATGCATGCTTAATGTCTGCAGGTTATTTGCCTTGTTTATCTAGACTTAATTTTGATACTATTTTATTTTTCTCATATTTTAATGGCTTGGTTTTTCTTTTCTGTTTTATTATTATTTTTTTTTTCAGTTTCGCTTTGTTTCTTTTCTTTTTTTTTTTTTGTATGTTATTGTTATTATCTTTTCTCTCTTGTTTACTTTATCAGTAATTTGTGAATATAAGACTCGTCTGATGAATCCCTGGTCTACATTAAAAACAACCGAATGGACATTTATATACAAGCGGGTGTATGTGTGTATGCATATATATATATATATGCGTACATACAGACGTACGTATATACATATGGACACATTCACACATATTTATATATGCATATATATATATATACATATATAATATAATATAATATAATATTATACATACATGCATATATAATATATATATATACACATATATATATATACAGGTATGTACAACTACATACCTGTATATAAATATATATATATATATATGTATATATATATATATATATATATATATATATATATATATATATATATATATATATATATATATATATATATAATATACAGCATATATCATATACATGTATATAATATATACATATATGTTTGTATATACATATATACATATACATACATACATACACGTGTGTGTGAATGTGTTTAAATACATAGGTAACAACATATATTTCAAACATGTAATGTAAACACGACTACGTTCTACTTTTATATTTATACAAAGGTTGGAGTTTTGTTTTGGTTTGGTTTTAGCCTGTTTTTGTTACGAGTTCCTCGCGGTTTGTTTGGAACAGTAAAGTTTCCAAATCCATCATCAATCCTTCTAGATTTTTATAGTTTTAACTTCAATATGACGTACATTTTCTGTGGAGATGTAAGCAATAGACTGACATCGCTACGTCTTGGAAATCTGAAGGAAAATTTTTAAAAAACACAGAATTTGGAGAAAAAAGAAAGATTTAGAAATGATACACTTGTACTTTCAATACAGAAAGACAGACTGACAGACAAATAGATAAACTGATATGTATGTATGTATGTATGTATGTAGGTAGGTAGGTAGGTAGGTAGGTGGGTAGGTGGGTAGGTAGGTACGTACGTACGTAAGAAAGCGACAAGATTGTTTGAGTTAATAGGGAACCCGGTGTTTGTAAATATGTGGTTGATTTGATTGCAAGTTTGTGCAGGAAAGCATCTTGCATTGTTCATCATACTTTAAATTTTAAGGTCTTGCAGGTTTTTATAGTTCCAGATATAGTGATCATTTGTAGTGTATGAGTTAAGGATTTGCGTTCTCTCCCCCCAAGATCCCAAGTTCAGTTAAAATTGTATCATGGGCATTGGAACGCTGCAACGATTTGGTCAACTAAAAGCTCTTCAAGGCGATGCCCCAGCATGGCCGCAGTCCAATAACTGAAACATCTAAAAGATAAGATAAATGGAACTGACTTTTTAATAATCCGATCATATTTACGTCCCTGTAACTCAATTAACAACACCCAGTAACGAACGGTTAACCACCCGTCTATCAACAACCGTTCTAGAATTCCTAACAATCTCGTCTGATAAAAACAATTGCCAATGTTCCATACCTCAACAACATTCTTTATCTCATCTCTTTTCATCTCTTTCTATTCCCCTTCGGCATTCTTCATTTTCTTTTCTTTTTTTTTTTCTTTACATTCCTCTTCTTCTTCTTCTCCTCCTCCTTCTCTCGTCTGCTTTTTCTCTCGTCTGCTTTTTCTCTCGTCTGCTACCTCTATCGTCTGCTTCGACCCCTATTTCTTGCTTCATCTTCTGTTTTGCGGTCTATAGATTATTTATTGACGCACGCATACATAAATATAGGTGCAAATATAGATGATTGTGTGTGTTTATATACATATTTGTATGTGTGTGTGTGTTGTGTTGTGTGTATGTGTGTGTGTTTGTTAGAGAGAGAACATATATATATGTATATATATGAATTTATATATCTATAAATGTAACTACCAATTAATGTATTGAGTGCCCTTCTTTCGTTTGTCAACTCACTCGTGTATATATAATATATATATGTGTAATATATACATATATATATATAAATTACATAAATATATTTTATAACATTTATATACGTGTATATATACATATATACATCCATATATATAAAGACACACACATAGATACACAGATAGATAGATAGATAGATAGATAGATAGATAGATAGATAGATAGATACATATATACATACATACATACATATAAACACGAACACGCAATCACGCTCACTTATAAACATACAGGCCAGAGCGCTGAATTGGCGCCAAACGCAAGTCGACATACCTTACATTTTCGCCAACTCTGTAACCTTCTACAAATACTGTTCTAACTTTAGCAATTGTTGCTATGTCAAAATCATAATAGCCATCATGCCGACGATTCTTCGAAACGCTGCCAGTTATACAAACAGTGTTTATGGGCAGATCCAGACTTAAATTGCAATTTGCGTGAATATATGTATGTACGTATGTATACACGCATATATATATATATATATATATATATATATATATATATATACATATATATATATATATATATATATATATATATATATATATATATATATATATGTACACACTCACACAATGTACATGAATGCCTATCTACAAACATCCATCCCTCCATACCTACATTCATAGATATATACATGTGTACGTGCGTACGTACTATGTACGTTCATACATGTATGCATACATACAAACACATATATGCATATATGTATATGTGTATATATATATATACATACAGACATACATAAATACACACATACATATGAAAATAGGTATACACACATATATATACATATATATACATATATATATATATATATACATATACATATATATAGATACATATGCATATACATATATATATATATATATATGAGAAACCTTGTATCAAAAACCCTAAATATAAATATGGAGCAAATACATTTATTTTATAGATTTAATCCTTTAAATTTTAACAATCTCCAAGATTACTTTCAATCTTTAAAATAAAACTATTCACACAGACACACATACAGACATCTCAGTAAAATACCACTCGTTATGCCTGGTGCGTCAAACTTATTACTATATAATTATTTTTCATTACAAATTACTGTTCATTAATTATTTACAGCAATTAGCCATGCGGCGAACACCAGAAGCAAAAGAGCTGTCTGATTCTCAAAGAAAGGGCATGGTGTTGGTCAATGTGACGGTGGACTTAGCCAGCGTAAGAATGGACTAAACCTTGGAATTCTTCTTGTCATAATCGACAGAGTGACTGTAGAATTCGCCAGGAAAGAGAAGGAATCAACGGAATCCCGCTCAGGTGGATTTGGGCCCCCTGAAAGTAGGGTTTTCAGCTTGTTAAGGGGACATTTATTGAAAATAACCGCCGTTTTAAGGGAGGTGATGCTTCAGAGGCAACTCCGAATGAGTCGTAGTTCTTCCGTGAGGTTTCTCCATCAATTTGGCTTCTATGGCGGAGCAACTAGAAGAGAAACTTCTTCCTTATTGAACAAATATCCAAAGAAACAAAAAAATAAATCTTTCAAAAGATTACATTGTTCACTTACTTTTGAATTGTCTGTGTATATGTGTGTGTAAATGTGTATACATACATACACGTATGCATGTGTATATGTATCGTATGTGTGTGTGTGTATGTATCGTATATATACATATATGTATATATACATATATGTATATGTGTATGTATGTTTATTTAGACATCTCTTTAGGAGAAGGAAATTCCGAGATAACATCCGCCTCATTGCGAAGCCGGAGATCTTTCTCTTGCTTTTTTCCGGACTACTTGACTTTGTAGAGTCTTAACCGTGTGTTTACAAGTTATTATCGACTTACAGATTCAGAGCGGACATTGCTGACAGCCATTGTATTAAATATCTAGGTTAAGATAATTTGTCAGTGATGTTCACATTTACCTAGGAGTTGACAGCCTCCATGTATATATGTATGTATGTATGTATGTATGTATGTATGTATGTATGTATGTATGTATGTATGTATTCTGCTGCTGAATATCTGACAATAAGGAACCACAGGAGGGCTAAATCGTATGATCTGGCAGTCCCGGCGGGAAAAACGACGGCAAATCGAGGTGTGGAGTCCTCTTTGTCACTCTGAGTCACTGTGGTCCAACCTTTAACCCTAAAGAGTGAGATCGGGTCGTGTGGATTGACTTTCACTTTAAAACTATTAAGCACAGACCGGAAGAAAAGGCTTACAACATCGAGGATCGGATTACGTAGCTACTCGAGGGCGTTCCACTCTTCTTCGTGATCTTCGGACACAAAACGTAGTTCCGGGTTCAGTTCCCCTGCGTGACACCTTGGGAAAGTGCCTTTGGGCTGGAGTGCCAGATCACGTGATTTCGTCCTCCTATGGGATCCTCAGTGATAGATATCCAGCAACGACATAACAGCCGAAACTCCCATCAACGATACATTGTACGAGCGGATGTGACCATATGATTAAGATGTTCGTTTCGCAACGTCGTGGTTCCAAGTTCAACCTCACTAAAGGACATATTCATTGTACGCGGTTCTTTTACCACAATTTCATATTCATCAACGTGTTTTCATAAAATCATGTTTTCAAAGTCCATCATCACGTGTCTCTTAATATTCCGGACGGTATCTCTGTTGATCACGTGATGTCTTAGTTCGTCCAAAGCTGCAGTCCACGTGATTCATTGTATCCTGTAATTAGTGATTATGCTTTATAATTTCCGTAAGTCGGAATTCCGCCACTGGAGTTGCTGTAATGCAGATGATGCTTGTGCACACAGGTACACACACACACACACACACACACACACACTCACACTCACACATTCACATACATGCATGCATATATACATATATACACACGCACATATATGTATGTGTGTATGTATATGCAAACTTAGACTATATCATACATATGCGTATATATGTATGTGTATGTGTGTGTATGTATATATATATATATATATATATATATATATATACATATATGCACACATACATATATACATACATACATAAATACATACACATATATGTATACATATATATATGCATGTATGTATATATATACATGTATATATGTGCGTGTGTGTGTGTGTGTATATATATGCATGCATGTATGTATATATATGTATGTATGTGTGTGTACACACACACACACACACACACACACACACACATGTTCTATTTTAATGGAGCTTGGTTGTGGAAATGCAAAGCGTTAGTTGCTATGCAAAATTTTTGCTGAGTCAGAATCGATTCCTCGCAAGAACACAACAACAACAACAAGAGCAACAACCGGACCACAAAAATATCAGGGCAAAAATGAATAGTCATTTAAATATTTAAAGAATCAACCAAAATATAGAACTAAGACAGACAGAGAGCGAGAGAGAGATGGTGGTGGTGAGGGGAGGTTATCGTTCAACGCGCTAGAAATAGCGGTTCGATGTCGCTCAAGTTAAACACTACTGCCTCAAAGAAGACCGTGTTCGGTGACGTAACCATTGTTTGTGTTGCGTTTCACATTGGTAAAAGATGGGATGGTCTCAGTTGGAACATTTGCCATGTCATCATAGCTCTGCTCTGCTCTGCTCAGTCAGCCTGTCCTTGACCCAAACAACAGGGACAACAACAAAAACCGAGCTATTTGAGGAAAAGTCTGTCGTCATTTAAATATTTTAATGACGAACCATAAAATCGGAGTAAGGCAGAGAAAGGGCCCTCAACGTTCGACATGCTAGAAATAGCAGCTAAATCTGCCTAAAATCAAATCTTAAGGCCTCGGTGATGTACCTTTTAGATGTTTGATTGTAGGCTGCCTTTGAGTTGGGTTATAGATAGATGACATGGTCTCTGTTGGAATGGCTGTCAGGTCATCATAGACTGCACACAAAAAAAGGTCATTGTCATTCACATATGTATGTATATATATATATATATATATGTATGTATGTATGTATGTATGTATGTATGTATGTATACAGATATACGTACAGGGCCTTCAAAAAGCAGTAAGTATTTTATTGCAAACTAAATATTTATAAGATTATATAAGACTGCAAAAGAATATATTAGACTGTACAAGACTTTAAAAAACTTAATTTCTTTTTAACTGCCGTGTGAGCACTTCCTCGGGTGATTTCCATTTCCCGTGACAATTTGCGTAAGATAGATAGGTTCTGACACACATGTACACACATTGACAACACAGATGTATCGTCCTCGGAACGGGAATGGTGCGCCCCCTGGAAATCTAGAATGAACGCGGGATTATTCTATAACGCGAGAGCACATTGCTCCTAGCATTCTATGTTCGTTGACTTTCATCAAAGTTAGGAATCAACAGAAAATGTTTCACGTTACGGAATACCACGTAACTGTAATATATAACCCGTAACGAAACGTTTCCGTAACAGAGGTGTTGCTACGTGTGCGTGTGTGTGTGTGTGTGTGTGTGTGTGTGTGTGTGTGTGTGTGTGTGTGTGTGTCGTATATTGTATTCAATTTTGTTTGCATCGAGTTAGAGATTGACTTTGGCGTCGCGTTCCCAAGAGTTGCTAATAATTCTTTCAGGTCACGAAACTGATGAGATGTGAGGAGAAGATCTTCAGCATAGCCAATGAAGATGAAAATCCCTTGCCAATTCGTTCCAACGATGACACACACAACAGAAAGCGGTCAATGACTCCAAGCACGTTTTTCCCGACATTGCTCACGATGTCGTTAGAAAGACTTCCATACACGCCCCCTTGTCATATTCCCGGAAAGAGTCAAAGGTGGTTGTTGAAGAATTTCTATGGTTTCTCCAGCCCCTAATTGCTGGCCTCGTAATACACCCGATTGTAAACCTATTGGCTTACTATTTATGGAGCGGGGTTGAAAAAGATACCAGCCGATCTACCTGCGACACAAGACCGATCTGGTGGCAAAGATTAAGGAAACGTACAAAGATCTTCACAGGGACACAGTGAGGATCGCATGCGTCAGATTCTAGAACTGTCTTGACGCCGTAGTGGAAGCTGAGGGCAGCCACTTTACGTCAATTGTTATCTTCCAGCCATAATCGAGTAAATGTGGAGACGCAATGGCCCAGTGGTTAGGGCAGCGGACTCGCGGTTTCGATTCCCAGACCGGGTGTTGTGAGTGTTCATTGAGCGAAAACACCTAAAGTTCCACGAGGCTCCAGCAGGGGATGGTGGCGAACCCTGCTGTACTCTTTCACCACAACTTTCTCTCACTCTTACTTCCTGTTGTGCCTGTAATTCAAAGGGTCAGCCTTGTCACACTGTGTCACGCTGAATATCCACGAGAACTACATTAAGGGTACACGTGTCTGTGGAGTGCTCAGCCACTTGCACGTTAATTTCACGAGCAGGCTGTTCCGTTGATCGGATCAACTGGAAACCACGACGTCGTAAGAGACGGAGGGCCAACAACAACAATCGAGTAAATATACTTTGATATTTCTTAATTACTTTTAATTTTGGATGTTATATCGCGTTTTCCTTTCCTGTTATGCAAACTCTCCAATTTAGCCTTAACATCCTGTATATGTATAAGCGTGTGTGTGTGTGGTGGGGGGGTTAAAAGCACATTCCCATTCGCGCCCCAGACACACATTTCACACACTTGCACGCCCACACACACACACACACACACACACGGGCACACACAAGAAGGCAAGTGCGCATTGTGATAGCAGCGGCGTTTGTATTTACTATAAAACGATGGTATTTATGATAACGATGCATTTGTATTAATAAGACAAGAATGTTATTATGTTTCTTTTTAATGGTCTGCCCAAGAAAACAGCCGGATCGGATCGGATCGGAAAATCGCAACAGGAGTGGAAGCGTGGGGAGTTAACGCTGTTGTTGTTGTTGTTGTTGTTGGTGGTGGTGGTGGTGGTAGTGGTGATGGCCGTGGTGGTGGTGGTGGTGGAGGCGGCAGCGGTGGTGGTAGTGGTGGTAGTCATTGTGGTGTTCGTGGTGCTGGTGGTGGTGGAGATGGTGATGTTGCTAGTGGAAGTGGTGAGGGATGGTGGCGGTGGTGGTGGTGGGGAGTTGTGGTGGTGGTGGTGGTGGTGGTGGGGAGTTGTGGTGGTAGTGGTGGTGGTGGTGGTGGTGGCGGTGCTTGTAGTCGTCGTCGTCGTCTTGATGGTGGTGGTCGTGGCGATGGAGTTGGTAGTAGTGATGGTTACGCTGGTAGTGATTGTGGTGTTGGTGGTGATGGCGGTGATGATGGTGGTGGTGTTAGTAGTAGTAGTAGTAGTAGTGGTGGTGGCGTGTGGTTGTTACGTGGTGGTTCTGGCGGTTGTTGAAATGGTTTTTGGGCAGAGCCTCTATGGCGTCGTTATTTTTAGCCTCACAAATTTAGTTTCATCGTTTCATGCTTGGCGGGAAATGGCGGCGCTGGACGAGACCAGTCTGGCAAATAACAGAATTACGCACCAAAGACTCAAAAACAGCACTTCATTGTTTATAAACACTGCGTTTTTTTTATGTATGTATGTATGTATGTATGTTTATATGTATGTATGTGCGTATATGTGGGAGAGGTAGATAAGGTGTTAAGTAGGTAGGTAGGTAATATAGATAGATAGATAGATAGATAGATAGATAGATAGATAGATAGATAGATAGATAGATAGATAGATAGATATGTATGTGCTTATATACATATATGTAGAATAGATATAAACATATATACATACATACATACAAACATGCTCATTTGCATATACACATATGTATTAATAGATAGGAATACAAATGTTATGTGTGTACACAAACTGATAATTTCAGATCCACAGACAGCCATAGCTAAGTCACATCAACCTCACGCGAGCATATGAGGAAATAAACTCTTTTACAGCTAACCAATTATATCTACATACATATATATATCGGGGTCGATAAATTACGCACCAGTTGCGTACCGGGGTCGATCTAATAGACTGGCTCCCTCCCCCAAAATGTCCAGCCTCGTACCTTGAATAGAAAATAATATTTAAGGTGTTGAGCTGACAGAAAGGTTTGCACGCCGGGCGAAATGCTTAGCGGTATTTCGTCTGCCACTGCGTTCTGAGTTCAAATTCCGCCGAGGTCGACTTTGCCTTTCATCCTTTTGGGGTCGATAAATTAAGTACTAGTTACGCACTGGGGTCGATATAATCGACTTAATCCGTTTGTCTGTCCTTGTTTGTCCCCTCTGTGTGTAGCCCCTTGTGGGCAGTAAAGAAATAGGTATTTCGTCCGTCTTCACGTTCTGAGTTCAAATTCCACTGAGGTCGACTTTGCCTTTCATCCTTTCGGGGTCGATAAATTATGCACCAGTTGCATACCGGGGTCGATCTAAACGACTGGCCCCCTCTCCAAAAAATTTCGGGCCTTGTGCCTAGATTAGAAAAGTATATTTGTGGTGGGGAAGGTGAGAGGGCGCTGGGAATGTCGCCCGGGTGCCAAGGGGACGACAGCCAGAAAAAAGTTTGGGAACTACAGCGTTAACCTATAAAACTAAAATTGAATGTTATTTTTGTTTTCTCGTAACAAAAGGTAAAGTAATTTTCCTAGAAAAAATTAAAATGGATTTTTCCTAGAAAAAGAAATGAGAAATGTTGTTAAGAAAAAACTTCGGAATTATGAGCACTCCTACAAAAGCTATATACTTTTACGCTATTTTTAAATAATCCTTTGTAATGGTGGAAGTTTATCTTACATACCGGAGGAAACCCTCTTGCTTAATTAAAAATTTGATATACTCCCATGAGTGTTGCCCGTGCACTTGCACACACCTGATTTCGTGTTTTGGGTGGTTGTTGCTTGTTTTCTTTGTTTTTATCTTGTATTATTTTACTTGTTTCGGTCATTAGAAGACTACGTCCATGCTGGGGCACTGCCTAGAAGAATTTTAGACGAATGAATCGACACCAGCAGTTAAAGTTTTTTTTTTTTTAAACCTGGTACTTATTCTATCGGTTGTTTTTGCCGAAACGCTAAGTTACGAAGGCGTAAACACATCAGCAGCGTTGTGGGGGACAAATGCAAACACACACAGACACACAGACATATGTGTGTATATATATATATATATATATATATATATATATATGTATTTGTACGTGTATATATATACACATACACACACACACACATATATATGTACATATATATATATATATATATATATACACACACACATACACACATAGAAGTGGGCGTGGCTGTGTGGTAAGAAGTTCCGGGTTCAGTCCCTCTGCGTAGTACCTTGGGCAAGTGTCTTCTCCTATAGCCCCGGGCCGACCAAAGCCTCGTGAGTGGATTTGGTAGACGGAATCTGAAAGAAGCCCGTTGTATATTTGTGCGCGTGTCCGTGTTTGTCCTCCCCTACCCCTCCGCCATCGCCTGACAACCGAAACTGGTGTGTTTACGTCTCCGGAGTCGATAAATCAAGTACTAGTGAAATTCTGGGGTCGATGTAATCGACTAGTATCCTTACCCAAAACTTCAGGCCTCGTGCCTATAATTGAAAGGGTTGTGTATCATTTTAGAGAGAATGACTTTGACAGGGAGTGCAGTAGCAAGACATAGTGGGGTGTTTTGGACGATATGATATTTGGCTGCCGTGAACTACATCGTGAGAGAAGGCCAACAAAAAACAGACGACAGTTACATGCACTCATTGGAAATCACTCTGACGTGTTTGGAAAAAATACAAACTGGAACTTCATCGAAGATATATCACCGCTGTCTTTTTCAACCCACTTAATGAGGGAGCGGTCACAGTAAGATCAATAAAACTGGATAATTTATCCTGTTTAACGACTATTATAATGATAATTATTTAAAGTTGTCTTCTAATTTCGTCATAACGTCAGATAACAATGTGTAACATTATATAACGTAAGGTTATTTAAAGTTAAGCGCTAGAAGGGTGCGACTACAAGTTTCTGGATTTTCCAAAACATTCATATTCTTCGCAGCTCTGTTAAAAATAATGTAACGAGTTCTTATCTTTCTCTGTTCATGCTATATTATAAAGACATCGCGTAGCAGTTTCAGTTAGTGGTATATTTTTAGGAACGTAATTTCCCAGAGTGCTAGTTGAAGTCTACGTATATATATATATATATATAAAGTGTATGTTTAAGATTGTCTTTGAAACACTTGTGTAGCTTAACACTGAGGACATTTTCGTTTTCCTTGTTCCAGAGCCCACTATATAACACTTGTTTTGCCATGCGAATGTCCTCCATCGACGTTTGCGTGTCATAATCACAGACTCGACACTCGTCATTTTGGTTTTGGTCAGCTGCAGTTCTTTCATATCAGCTACATGAGGTTGCTATAAGATCCTCAGGACACTACGCAAATATCGCTAGTGAAATCGCTCGAGACGTTAAATATGACTGCAGCAGTTTGTCCATGTCTCACAACCATACGACAACGCTGTTAAGACACATGTCTGACAGACGACAACTGTCGTTGCTGCTTTGGTGTACAGAAGATAAACTGAAGATAAACGATTGAGATCAGAACATCGATTCAAGCTTTCTAAATGTATCACAGGCCTTAGAAAGTCTATAACTGACTTACTCATCCAAGTGTATTAAACATAGACATTCCAAGTACGATCATTCCATAGAAATAAGTACCAGGCTTTAAAAAAATTGTACAGGGGTCGATTCATTCGACTGAACCCTTCAATGCGATGCTCCAGCATGACCGCAATCTAATGGCTGAAACAAGATAAAAAATAAAAGATGTATATATACATATATATATATAGAGAGAGAGAGGGGGAGAGGGAAACAAACTGGCAGAAGACAGACAGACAGACAGATATATATATATATATATATATATATATATATATATATATATATATATATATATATATATATATGTATATGTATGTATATGTATGTATATGTATGTATGTATGTATATATATATATATATATATATATATATATATATATATATATATATATATATATATATATTTACATATGTGTGTGTGTGTCTATCTATCTATGTGTATATATATATAAACCATTTTAACGATGCGTACTGCCTTAATTCTTCGAAACGCCGGAGTTTTAATGGTGGCAGCTGATGAAGGGGATGTTTCTATGTGGCCTGCTTGTTTGTTGCACCTTGTTTACCATTTTGTCCTTGTTCTTTTGCCACGTCATGTACCCAGTTATGTATCTATATGTACATGTAGATGAACGTATATACATACATGTACATATATATGCATATACTCATATATTGTTTATATATATATATATATATATATATATATATATATATATATATATATATATATATATATGCGCGCTACGACGCAGTATTTCTGCTGTCACAGGTCGTCACACAAACATTCACCACCGATTGAAGCGCACATGCGTGTCCATGTGTTTATTTGTGCATCTCGTTGAAGTACATCCGCACTCGATGCACTGGCTTCGTTTCCAGCGAATGAATGAAGCGTTTGCCAATAATCAGCGCCAGCAGAGAACGGTCTGGTTCCTCCGTCGTTGGTATCGCCGTCGTTGTTGTTGCTGCTGTTGCTCCTCTCGTTGAGTAGTAGTAGTAGTAATGGTAGTGGTGGTGGTAGAAGTAGTAGTAGTAATAATAGTAGTAGTAGTAGTAGTAGTAGTAGTAGTAGTAGTAGTAGTAATGGTAGTAGTGGTGGTAGAAGTAGTAGTAGTAATAATAGTAGTAGTAGTAGCAGTAGTAGTAGTAGTAGTAGTAGTAGTAGTAGTAATGGTAGTGGTGGTGGTAGAAGTAGTAGTAGTAATAATAGTAGTAGTAGTAGTAGTAGTAGTAGTAGTAGTAGTAGCAGCAGCAGCAGCAGCAGCAACAGCGGTGGCAGTGGTGGTGGTTGTGGTGGTGGTGGTAGTAGTAGTAGTGGTGGTGGTGGTGGTGGTGTTGCTGGTAACAGCGTCGGCAAAGGTGTAAACAAGAGACTACGACCACCAATAACGTCCCCACCGTCCCCAGTAAACAATGCTTTTATTTCCCTAACACTACCACCATCACCACCACCACCACCACCACCACTACCGCTACCACTACTTCTACTACTACCACTACTATTGCTCTCCCCCTCTAAAGTCGCAGATGCTCTCAACACAAGTGGTACCCCTACCACTACAACCACCACGACTCCCAACAAAACAAAAAAAAGCCAGCACCGCCATCTTTAACAACAGCGCCACCATCGCAAACGCTTTGACCATTGGCCATCACCAACACCAACAACAACCGTAGCACCACCAAGGCCATCGTGAACACCACCAACACCAGCATCGCCACTACCACCAGCACCACCACCATCAACGGCACCACCAATAACTACGTCCTACACCAACATCGCTAACAACAGCATTTATATCACTGCAAGGATCACGTCTCCCACCGCCACTATTTCTACCGTTTATAAAAGACCTCCACCGCGCAGCTCCAAACCTCGATCATCAAATGCCTCCAACGCTGACCTTCCCCCAAGAAAAACCTTGCAGCAGAATCACCGACACCAATAGCAACAAATATCATTGCCACCACCGCTACTATTGGTGCCACCTTCCTCACCACCATCGCCGCCATTGTTAGTATTTTACAAACCATCAGAGAGCCTCTCTCTCTCTCTCTCACCTCCTCCTCTTCTCCAGTCATTACCACCACCACCATACACACACACACACACACACACACCACCACCACCACCACCACCACCACACGTACGGTCATGAATATTCACTATTATAAAACATTGCACAAAAATATACACCTCTAAGCATTGAAACAGTAAATATAAATATTCAATAACACACATACTTACACGCACACACATACAAATGCACACACACACACACACACACACACACACGTACACACATACTCAATGACGAGAAAGAACGTGATACATTTGTGTATATATGCATTCCTATATATACATATACACGCACTCAGAAGCGAACACAAAGCTACAGAGATAAATATTTACAAGCGGCATACACACACGTATTCTCATTCCTTACCAATATGTTAAAACAAGATATATAATATATTTTGCTAAGTAGATCACTCACACGCACACACACTCATATACGCATTGTCTTGCCATATATATATATATATATATATATATATATATATATATATATATAATGGCGTACGTATTTATACACAAAAGAGGTGACCTTTAACAGGACACCTTACATGCTAGAAAGAACAGATAAAGCCCAAACCACGAATTCAAAGGGGATGAACAATAAAAATATTTCTATAGTTACCCCTAGACTCGAGTTTCTGCATTAATGAGCAAATAAATTAATTTGCTACCCTTATTATTTTCACTATATATATATATGTATATATATATATATACATATATATATATATAATGGTTCTGGGTTCAGTCCCACTGCGTGGCACCTTGGGCAAGTGTCTTCTGCTATAGCCTCGGGCCGACCAAAGCCTTGTCAGTGGATTTGGTAGCCGGAAACTGAAAGAAGCCCGCCATATATATGTATGTGTGTGTGTGTGTGTGTGTGTGTGTGTGTATGTGTCTGCTTGTCCCCTCAACGTCGCTTGACAACCGATGCTGGTGCATTTATGTCCCCGTAACTGAGCGGTTCGACAAAAGAAACCGATAGAATAAGTACTAGGCTTACAAAGAATAGGTCCTCGGGTTCATTTGCTCGACTACAGGCAGTGCTCCAGCATGGCCGCAGTCAAATGACTGAAACAAGGAAAAGAATAAAAGAATATATGTGTGTGTGTGTGTGTGTGTGTGTGTGTGTGTGTGTGTGTGTGTGCGTGTTCGTGTGTGTGTGACCTTCTACGAACACCTGCAACTGTTGCAAATCGTAACAATAATATTAGCAACACGTGCACATGTATGTACGCATGCGCGTGCACATGACGCGCGCGCGCGTGCATACACGCACACACCAACACACAGCAACAGCATCCTCGGTAGTCGGTTCCTGACGAATATATAAACATAAACAAACACACACACACACACACACACACACACACACAGAGTCACACACGCACACGCATACACACGCACACAAACATATGCGCGCGCAGAGATGTTATGTAAACAAAATCACATGGGCACACTTTCACACACACACACACACACACACACACACACACACACACACACACACACACACACACACAAATACATGCCAAAGGATACACGTACACGTGTATCCGCAATCACATTCATTTCATTCATATATCAATAATTTATGTAAGCAACACAAACGCTGCTCATTTGCGTTTGGTTGTCCTTCAAAATCCCATCGCGACCATCTCCACTAATCCTTCAGTTGTGGATCTTCAATAACACCACATTCCCAATCCTGGATGTACAGTTTTGCTCACACACCAGACCAGTAATTCTCATCCTTAGATTCCTAATTTACTCTACTGGACTGCATAGCCATTCGTGATGTTTAAAAGAATACTGTCGTATTTTTATAATTAAATATTGATTCTAAACTATGGCATAAGGCCAGCTTTCGGGGATAAGCCGATTATATCGATCCCTAATCTTTAAGTGGTACTTTCGACTCCAAAAGGATGAAAGGCCAAGTCGAGACCCCGGCGGAATTTGAAGCCAGTACGTAAAGACGGATGAAATGCCGCTAAGCAATTTGTCCGGTACGCTAACGATTCTACTAGCTTGTAGCCACGTTTCTTATTAGTAAATATTATAAGGAACTGTATGAAAAAAAATTGTTGAAATATTTTGTGTTGTAGAAGCACATTCAATTTAGGCGCATAAATTTTAAGGGCAAAATCTTATTTGGACCCCACTCTCATGGGTCGTTTGGACCTCAGCTGAGAACCACTGGACAATATATATAAAATATTTGATTACAATGGCGAAGTTTTAGCTTCTACGTGCAAGAGTCTTTGCTCAATTTCTCCTGGTGAAGACTTAATGAGATTCTCATACATGTTTTTTACCTTCCATACCAACAGTGAAAGCGCCAAAATGAACGCCGTGTGAAGCGTTCATTTTGTGAAAGCTCCAAAATGAACGCCGTGAAAGCGCCAAAAATGAACGTCTTATTCAAAGAAGTCATCTGCTGGTCTTCAACTAGTTTTCTACTAAACCTTGGCCAGGGTGTATAACTGGCCGAATGATGAGGATGGTAGTCTTTCGTAGTCCGAGAAAGGTGATTCTGCAATTTCTTGTTGAACAACCTTCACGAATGATTCATTTATCGTGATAAAAGGTTCTTCATTCCCTTCATCAAATTGGCGTTGCTTGTGCAGGTGCAATGATGTACCACTCGTCAGGTGTCGAAATGGTCACGGAACACAGTGAGGTGAAGTGTTTTGCTCAAGAACACAACGCACCACCAGGTCCAAGAACTGAAACACGATCTCGCGATCGCTTGGCCATGCACCCTCAGCTGGCGAATCAATCCAAAAAGAACCTACCGGGGACAGCTTCCTCTCGGCCCATTGCCGAGCGAGAGTGACCACCCTACTCGTTATCTCGTTCCAGCTCTTCTCTGTTTGGAGGTCCGGACCAAACCAGACACCGAGCAACTCGACCGGACCGTCGGTCCAGCGTCCCACGACGGAGGTCCTGGTGATAGATAGATAGATAGATAGATAGATAGATAGATAGATAGATAGATAGATAGATGTGTGGGCTTGAAAATGTGTGTGTATGTGTGTGTATTCTTTTATTCTTTTGTCTCAGTCATTTGACTGCGGCCATGCTGGAGCACCACCTTTAGTCGAACAAATCGACCCCAGGACTTCTTCTTTGTAAGCCTAGTACTTATTCTATCGGTCGCTTTTGCCGAACCGCTAAGTTACGGGGATGTAAACACACCGATAGAATAAGTACTAGGCTTGTAAAGAATAAGTCCTGGGGTCGATTTGCTCGACTAAAAGGCGGTGCCCCAGCATGGCCGCAGTCAAATGACTGAAACAAGTAAGAGAATAAAAGTGTGTGTGTGTGTGTGTGTGTGTGTGTGTGTGTGTGTGTGTGTGTGTGTGTGTGTGTGTGTGTGTGTGTGTGCGTGTGTAACTAATTGTTGCTTTTGTACGGAAAAAGTGACGGAAAGATAAGATGGTGGTGCAAGCGCGCGATTACTAGTTGTCCTCGGTGTTCTGGACGTCATCTGTCACTTCCATGCTTTCATTACAAAGCTGTAACAGGTTGCCGAGATGATGGCTCGACGAC
This sequence comes from Octopus bimaculoides, assembly GCF_046866305.1. Classification (NCBI taxonomy): domain Eukaryota; kingdom Metazoa; phylum Mollusca; class Cephalopoda; order Octopoda; family Octopodidae; genus Octopus; species Octopus bimaculoides. The sequence continues at coordinate 2,804,736 of NC_142952.1, forward strand.
TCGTAAGACTTCCTTTTCTTGAAAGTATGTTCTGAGTTATGCTAACCTATACTTCAGACAAAACACACACACACACACACACACACACATATAATCATTTGTACCACATACGCTGTGATACATTGTCACGCGTACACATGTGCGTATGTTCTGTTAAGATACACAAAGACAGACATAGATAGATAGATAGATAGATAGATAGATAGATAGATAGATAGATAGATAGATAGATAGACAGTTATATAGATAGATATTGACATATATATATATGAATGTTTTAATGTGTGTGTGTGCTTGTGTGTGCGTGTGTAAAGATAGCGAAATAGAAGAGGAGGGAGGAGAAAGAGCGAGACAATGCCAAAAGTGCACTTTTCACATCCGTACAGAAATAACGTGCCATCACACACACACAGACACACACACAGGCACGCACGCACGAACAAACACGCACACATACAGAGGGACACGCGTGCGCAAGCGCAGAAGGGCGCGTGTACCACTACGTGGTCGGTCGACGTACTAGAAACAACAACCAAATTAACTGCAATCTCATCCTGTCGTCTTAAAAATTAAGAGGAAGGACATGTTAGAAAATGTAGTTTTAGATACATTTAAAGAGATGAGGAGGTGGTTATGGTTGGAGCGTCTTTAGTGATAGGTCTTTTCAATCAAGGTTGACCCGAAATTAACAGAAGAAAAACAGACGCATACATACATTCATACATGCATGCATACATGCATACATGCATACATACATGAATGCATACATGCATGAATGCATGCATGCATGCATACATACGTACGTACATACACACATGCATACATATACACACGTATACATGTACAGACATCAATACACAGACACATGCAGCTAACGGGAGGGCTCGTCTGTGTGGTCGTTAGGACCGGTTGCTAGAAATAACAACCGGATTTCTTTAATTCACACCTAGTCTTTTAAAAAATAATGTAGGAAAGGACATATTAGACTATATACTCCTAGATAGCCTTGAAAAGATTGGATGGTAAAGGCTGGAATGTCTTTTGATCACAGGGTCGGCTCAATCCGGTTTGATCTGGGCCTAAACGACTAGACCGCACATAGATACACATATATACACATACATACACACACTCATAGAGACATACAGACATACCCGCACGCACACAAACACACATGGACTATACACCATAACACGTAACTGCATACACATACACATACGCGAAGCATAACAAACACAGAAACACCGCCGTCGGTGTTATTATTGTTGATGTTATTGTTGATGTTACTTAAAACAAAGGCAGCCAATCGTGGCCATCAAGAATTTTTCCTAGATGCAAGGGAAATCCTGGAACACAACATTTAACGTGTCCTTCTAAAACAAACACATACACACACACGCACGCACACACACAGACGCGCACACACATACTCAGAGAAAAGTGTTAGGGTGTGGTTTGATGTTTGTCTGCTATTTCTAGCAGACGATAGAACCACGTAGAGACATGTGCTGGTGACTCTCAACACAAACACCGTTACACAACAACGATTTCGTGTACCACACTCCGTTATATGCACTAATACACGCACACACACACACACACACACACACACACACACATACACACACACACTCACACACAAACACAAACACACAGAGAGATGAGGGAGTGCTGGAAAGGTGTCGCGAAGGCCCGGTTGGAGGCCCCAACCTTCCGAGTTCTTTTACAGGGCTTAGAAAAACTGAAGGACCGGTGTAATAAGTGTGTGAACCCAAAACTTTAGTGATCGAATCGAACCCAGTACATTGTTTTTTAGCCCTAGTCCCTTTTGCTGAACCCCTAAGTTATGGGGCACAAACAAACCAGCACCGGTTGTCAAGCGGTGGTAGCGGACAAACATAGACAAACACACACGTATGTATGTGTATTATATATGCGTGAATGTGTATCTGTGTATATATATATATATATATATATATATATATATATATATATATATATATATATAAAGTCTGTCATACCGGCCATGACGAAGGGAAATAGCCCTGAAACTCGAGTCGCCTTTATATATATATATTTATATTTATATATTTATATATTTGATCCTTTATATTGAACACTCAATATTTCATCTACATTCAATACTTTCTTTCAGGGTGCCATCCATTTTTATGTTATTTTATTTTATATTGTATATTGTATATCATATTATATATTGTATATTCCATATTCTATACCCCACATTAGTTCTGCAGGAATATAAATAAAACATAAAAAACAGACAGTGTTGGAACTCTTTTAAGCAAAATAATATATTCCTCTATACACAATCATACAAAAAAACCCACCTTTTTTGTATTTATTTTTACTCGCATATATATATATATATATATATATATATACATATATAGCCGAACCGCTAAGTTACGGGGACGCAAATACACCAACACCGGTTGTCAAGCTGTGATGGAGGGGACAGACACAAAGACATGCACACAGATATGTATATATATATATATATATATATATATATATATATATATATATATATATATATATATATACACACGCACACATACGACGGGCTTCTTTCAGTTTCCGTCTACCGAATCCAGTCACAAGGCTTTGGTCAGCCCGGGATAATAGCTGAAAACACTTACCCCAAGATACCGCGCAGTGGGACTGAACCCGGAACCATGTGATTGAGAAGCAAACTTCTTAACACGCCCCACCACAACACACACACACACACACACACACACACACACACACACACACACACACATTACGGCATAATATACTACACACATACACACACACTAGTAAATTATCGAGCGTCCAAATGGTCGCATGACTCTGCTAGAAATAGCAACCAAATCTTCCTCAAATCTGCATATTTACTGTCTCAGAAAGGAAAGACAAATTGGTGAATGTGATCCTAGGTTATACTACAACTTTAAAAGGAGAGGATGGATGGTCGTTGTTGGCACGCCTTTGTTTATAGATTTGCTCAAAGTTGACCAAATAAATAAACCACTATAAACAACCTCTCTCACACACACAGGCGCACACAAAACAAACGGATCCTGTAAGTGGTCACTCAACCTATAAGACATAACAACAGTCAAATCTCTATCTATCTGTTTATCTATCGACTTCTGTCAGTGGTCTCACCCACTTTTTTCCAAGGGACCTCTGTGAGTCCTGTTTTACACAGCGAGGGACCCTCATATATCCATTCCCTGCTTTAAAAAAATCCTATTTTTTGTAATTAAATATTATTAGAAATTGTGTTTATAAAAACTGTTAAAATATGTTGTTTATTGCATAAATTTTTACAGCAAAATCTTTTATGGTCACACCAGGAGGACCACTGGCCTAATTAGAAATACGCTGTATGAATGTCATAACTGGAACGCCCGTCTTCGATAGTAAGGGCTCGCTCGAACGCAACTGACCTTGGGTTAAATAAATATAACGACCCGTTGAAAGTGGACGTTATCGACACGGTTCGTAGCATAAACACACACACACGCACACACACATACACACATATATACACATAGATACATACACACATACCATACACGCACACACATGCACCCAAATACATAACACACATCACCAGACAACATAACAGTGACACGCGCCATAGCATAAACACACACACACACACATACATACACACACACTCACAACACATACATACATATATACATACATACGTACGTACGTACGTACGTACATACACCGACATGCACCGTAACTTACACAGAAATACATATAAACACACGTATATAAACACAAACACATCCACACACACACACACACACACAGCCAGACACCGACAGGTGCCGTAACATATACATTAATAGATACAAATACAACCATATCCACACACACATACATACATACATACATACATACATATTATATACACACACACACACATCATAAACACACTTTCAACCAATCCATGCTGCGCTTTCCAGGAATGTTTTCAGCTTTTCCCAGTCGCTTCCTATCTGTACCTCCCCTCGTAGCCGAATGGAATCGTCCGCCTATATATATCAGCCTCGCTTTGGCCGTACCACTTTAGTTGCTGATTGGAAGCTATGCTGTGCGTACCGTAACGCTTGCATTTTATTCGCTCTGCACTTCCACCTTGCGCTTATTATTATTATTAATAATAATTGTTATTATTATTATTATTATAAAACTCATGCCGCCTTCTTCTAAAAACAAGATTTGCTTACATTTAACGCCAATGCCATCATTAATTTCTATGATGGTGATAAATTTTTCCCTTTCACAGTGATTCATAAACCCGCCAAGGAAACTAACTGGATTATTGTTTTGTAATTTTTCCAATTCCCTGTTGGATCTTATTTGTATCTCTTCATTTTCAATGTTTCGTCCAAGGAGAAACACACTTTGTCATTCGCCTATAACATCTTGTCCAGGACAGTATCTTAATTACAACCTTACAACGTTAATTGTATAACAAACACCTCATTGCATATCATTAACCAGACATACATACAAATATCTGATATCTCATTTTCACCGTGTTGTGATTATTGATATTTCCCAAACACACACATATATATATATATATATATTCACCATTCAGTCAAAAAAATCCTCTTTGACATAAATTGTATGTAATAAATATATAATATACACATACATTATCACCAGCCATCAAATCACCATACATATATAACATATATATATATATATATATATATATACATACATAGTTGTATGTGTATTTATATTATACAATAATATTATTTATATTATTATATGATATCAAGCTGACCATTTGATATCGTCTGTTATTCCAGTTGTTATTTCTTATTTTGCGATATTATAAAACAAACGGATTTTCAATGAAGCCCATCACGTTCTTGGAGAAAATTGAAGAAAAAACTAACAAACTAACCACAACAACACCTGCAACAATAACGAAAACAAACAATCACAATAACAACAACAACAACAATAATCACAATATTAACAGCAAACATATAATAATGAAGGAAGAACTACCACGGAATCGGGTTCGAGTGCCAAGCGGGTGCCCATCGCCGAGCAGCCCCAGCGGGATGTTGACCGGGTTGCGGAGCTTCTGTCGGCCGTCCGACCTGGAAGATGTGGAGCTGGGGGATCTAATTGAGATCGATCGCACAATCTACACGCACTGGGGCCTATATGTGGGAGACGGCGAGATTGTGCACGTGTCGGGACCGAAATCGGAAATTTCTTCATCGGAATCGTTCGTCCGGCGCAGTTACTTACAGGAGGTGGCCGGTGATTGCTTGGTTCGGATTAACAACAAAGAGGTGCCGGCCAAAGAGCGCGGCCTGGAACCGTTACCTTTAGAAGAAATACTCTCCAAGAGTTTGATCTCTGTCGGACAGTCTGTACCCTATAATTTCTTAACCAGAAATGTTGAACACTATGTAACAGAATGGCGATACGGTGTTGGCTGGAGTGACCAGGTGAGTTTTAATCTTTGAACTCCTTAAACTTCGCCCTGATCCCACCCTAACTTATATATATTGTTTATTTTTTTTTTTTTACCCGTGTTCCCCAAACCCATTTTCAGTTATTTCATTTTGTCGTTTTTTATTGTTAGTGTTATTTCTTATCTCTTTTTAATGGATTACACCGTCATTCTTCGATAGACTTGAAGTTTCGAAACACTAGAATCCTTTCAGAGAAACAAACGCAGGCGGCCGAGAATTTCCTACTGGCACTGCACATTACCTATGTGTGTGTGTGTGTGTATACTTATATATGTAGGTATGTCTATGTATGTATATATATATATGTATATATATGTAATATATAATATATATATGTAATATATACATATATATATGTGTGTGTATATTATATATATGTGTATTATATATATGTGTATATATATATAGGCATTGTATATATACACACGCACACACACACACCTGCACATGACATACGTTTGTATACACACACACTCACACACCCAGACACACACTCATACACCACAGACACATACACTCACACACACACATACACACACACACACACACACACACATACACACACACATTATACTAATGAAAACATCCTGTTAGTTGTCTTTAGTTCCTTCGTTTTTTTCAAGTCTCTTCTTCCTGTCTTTCAAACAAACGGGATTTACGGTTTTAAGACATTTTTTCCTTTTTTTTAATCTACATTTCCCCTTCAAAACAAAATTGTGTGTGTGGATACACACCCACACCCAACCAGTTCCCAGTCTTAATCTTTTCCTCATGAGATTAGTTAATAGCTCCACCACGGTATATTAATATTAAAATGAATTGATTGTTGTGTTGTTAGAAGGAAAACATTTAATTAATTATAAATGAAACCAATCAGTCAGTCAATCGATCGATCACTGAGATTTTTATCCAGTTCCCTGTTCTCTGTTCAAAAAATATAGATATATACCGAAGGAAAATTCCCATCTCTTCTCCTTCCCCCTCTCTCTTTCCTTTCCATCTCTAACATTCTATCTCCATTCCTTTCTCTCTTTTTCACACACTTGTTCACCCACTCTCTCACTCACTCTCTCTCTGTTTTTACCTTTTCTACCTTCCTCTTTCGTTTTTTCGCTTTGCCCTCTCCCATCCACTCTCTCTCTCCCTCTCTCTCTCTCCCCCTCTCCCCCCTCTCTCTCTCATATATATATATATATATATATACACTTTTTCTCTCTCCTTTTTTACCTGTTTATCTATATTTCTCTCTATCTTTTCTATCTGGATGTATATCTTATAGCCACGTCTATCTACATCTCTCTCTGTATATCTCTCTCTGTGTATATCTCTCTCTCTATATCTCTCTCTCTATTTATATCTACATCTCATTTTCCTTATCTACACCTATCTGTCTACTTGCATATCAACTCAGCC
>NC_142952.1:2814182-2824182 GCF_046866305.1 Octopus bimaculoides
TATGTATTTATATACGTGGCCGCGCGCGGACAAGCAGGCAGGCAGGCAGGCAGGCAGACAGAGACAGAGAGAGAAATATTGTGTCTGTTGTGTATTTAAAATATGTAAATATGTATTTTTCCATTTCTCTTCCGCTCGTCTTTCTCTTCGACTCAGTAATTAATGTCCATTGTTTTATTCAAACACAAATACTTGCTGCACATATTTACAAAGCACTGTTTCCCCAGGTAGCCGGCCCATCATTTTTTTTCTATGTACTTGGTGTGTGTATGTGTGTGTATACATCGTTTTTTTTTAAATCTGGTTCGCAAGATTCCTTATTTGAATCCGTGTGTAGAAATAATTTTTGGTGTGTCTGAGGAGAGTCACATTGCCTTAATATATTGAATACACTTACCGGTTCAATTTCCACTCATTTATTTATTTATTTATTCATATTTTTAGCCTGTTCCCAAAAGCTTTTCCGGGTGTGCATATGTGTATGTACATTATATATATATATATATATATATATATATATATATATATATATATATATATATATATATATATATATATATATATATATATATATATATATAAAGAAATAATTGAAATTCGGTTGAATTAGGTACTTAAGTTGAAGTGAAGTATGGTGAATAAAATCAAAATAAGCTCATATTATATATACACATACACACACACGCATATATATATATATATATATATATATATGTGTGTGTGTGTGTGTGTATGTGTTTATACATACATGCGTCGATATCAACAGTTATCTGCAGTCAAAGGTTTCGTGGGTGCCGTATTTTCATGTCAGCACAGATGGGGGGGGGGTCGACGTGACTTTCCAATCCAGTGCACATCAACCGGAAGCGCAGGTGTGCATTTCATTCATTGCTTTTACGATTGCATAACAACCCATCTCTCTCTCTCTCTCTCTCTCTATATATATATATATATGTATATATGTGTGTGTGTGTGTATTTCTTCCTTTTACAAATACTCAGATGCGTTTGACTTCTAACTCTACGACGCACACGGTAACTCGCAAGCAACAACCCAATTCGCCGTGTATACCGAAGCACCATTGTTAATAAGTTCTAAATATTTATATATACATATATATATATCACTAGTACCGTGTTGTATCCGGGTCTTTTATGCTTGAACAAATACGACCCGTGTTGACACTGTCGTACCAGGATGTTGACGAGAAAAAAAATTGTTATTTTAAACGATTACATACGGATCATTTAGTAATACTATTTGTGTGAAAAAGGTGATGAATGCTAAAATGAGTTATATTGTGGTCAGATTTAATTGTGTGTGTGTTTGTCATGTCACGTGTATGTTTCTACGCAAACCTGCATATATGTGTGTGTATATATATATATATGTGTGTGTGTGTGTATATATATATATATATATATGTGTGTGTGTGGTTATATGCGTTTATATGTACATGTATATATGCGTGTGTATGTGTGTGCTCTTATGTGTGTGCGTGTATATATATATATGTGTGTGTGTGTGTGTGTATGTATATGTATATATACATATATATATACAAATATACATACATATATACATACATATATATAATATATGTAGGATTTCTGATAGGAGATATCTTACATGTTTTCTATTACATGTACAGTAATGTAATTCCTATTAGCTAATGAAACATGTGTAATGGTGAATAGATAGTACCAAAACATTTTTCCAGTCACCTATTTTGATGTGTGTATGCAGGATTACGTAAAAAACATATACAAGTGACACGCACAGAATTGAATTGGACCACAATGTGGATCATTTTATCATTCGTGACCTCCTTCGCACAGTAGTTTTGCTGAGTGATCTGTGTGTGTGATCTTTTAAAATAACGATCTTTTCTTGTTACACACACACACACACACACACACACACACACACACACACACACACACACACACACACACACACACAATTGTTGACAGAAAGATAAATAGATAGATAGATAGATAGATAGATAGATAGATAGATAGACAGGTAGGTAGGTAGGTAGGTAGGTAGGTATTTATTTATTTATTTGTATGTGTGCGTGTGTCTGTGTTTGTCTCGCACCACCGCTTGACAACCGGTATTAGTGTATTTATGTCCTCGTAACCTTAGCGGTTCGGCAAAACAGACTGATAGAATAAGTACCAGGCTTTACAAAAAGAAAAGAAAAAAAATCAAGTACTGGGTTCCATTCATTCGACTTAGGTTCTTCAAGACGATGTCCCAGCCGCAGTCTAATGACTGAAATAAGTAAAAGATATAAAATATATATTTTTTTGGTTCTCCGTCAGTTGCGGCAGTAGCAGCAGCAGCAGCATTGGTAGTAGTTAGTATTGGTAGCAGCAGATGTGATAGTAGTTATATTAGAGCGAAGATGGGGACGGCATCAACTGTGTATGTTGGTAGCAATTAAAAATCTCATCGATCGCATTGCACCGAAGCGACCAGATGATATACGGTTAATGATGGCGTGAATAAAAGTCGAATGCCTGTTAATTATGTCGAGAAATCGTTGTTGCTATTTAGCCTTTCAATGCATACATGAATAACAACAAGCAGAATCAGCAACGTTTTAAGCTTGATACGAGATCTCTAGAGTAAGCCATCCTTTCGGTTTGCGATCAAAAATTGAGCGCCGAAATATTTTTTTCCTGCTGTAAAAAAGCACAACGTCTGAAATTTTTCGGGGAACGAAGTTAGACGTTTATATCGTTCCCTACTGATCAACTGGTGCTTATTTTATCGACCTAGAAAGGATGAAAGGCAAAGTCGACCTCGGCGAAATTTGAACTCTCAGAGCGAAAAAGACTGGAAGAGATACTGCTAACCATTTCTTTCCGAACCGTTAACGATTCTACCAACTCGCCGCTTTTAATAAAAATCGTTTCTATTATAGTCAAAAGGCCTGAAATTTTGGAAGACGCGGTGGGCTAGTCAACTGAATCGACCCCAGTGTTAAACTGGTATTTTATTTTTATCGACTCCGAAAGGATGAAAGGCAAAGTCTAGCTCGGCGGAATTTGAGCTCAGAGCGTAAAGCCGGAAGAATTGCCGCTAAGCATTTTTGTTCGACGCGCTTACAATTCTGTCACGCGGTGGAAGGGAACAAACACCAAAACATACTCACATATACATCTATAGACGACGGGCTTCCACGCAGTTTCCGTCTTCCAAATTAAATTAACTTACAAGGCATTGGTCGACCCGGAGCTATAGTAAAAGACACTTGCTCAAGGTGCTGCGCTGTAGTGGGACCGAACCCGAAACCATGTGGTTGCAAAGCGACCTTCTTAATACGTGTTGGTGTTGTTGTTGTTGGTGGTGGTTTATGAATGACGCCGAAGTAAACTTTGCCATTCAATCCTTGCTTTGAGGGAGCGATAGGAATAAAGCCCTTGTGAAGAGGTGGAGATCGATGCGTTTATAAATCGATTGCTAATCTGTGCCAACGTGCAGTTCATTGACTAAAAAACATCCTAAACAACTCACACACACACACACACACACACACACACCTCTACCCGCATCGCTTTACCTTGGGACGGCGAAGTCGAGACATGTGAATGACACACCTGTTGGAGACCTATGCTGCTTCATCAATATTCATTAGTCGATCAATAGTTATTAGTCAACACACACACTCAAACACACATTATGCATGCTCACATACATATACACACACTTATTATACATGCAAACACATACATACACTCTCTCTCCATCTCTCTGTCTCTTTATATCTCTTTCTCTCATATTTATATCTCTTTCTATATATCTATCTATTTATCTCTCTCTCTCTATCTATCTATCTATTTATCTATCTATCTATCTATCTCTTGATTGTTCTGTGTCGTTCCTTTCCCCTTATTAAAAACTGCAACTTGTTGAATCAGATTTGGTTAGTATTTCAAACATGGTCGACATTAGAGACTATTCACTCCCTCGTACACGTAATCATGCTTCCACTTGAGTGTGTGTGTGTGTGTTTCTTTCCAATACCCCACCATCCTCCGAACTAACCCGTATTCCTAGTCCTCCACCTAACCAAGACGACCACCACCATCACCACCAATATATCATCCTTCTCGAATCTTCTAAGACTCTGCTCGTGAAGCCGTTTCTGCAAGAGTAGACCTGCAACAAATAAACAGAAACATTAACGGCATTGAATTCACCCGAGTCTCTCGGAGCACCTACAAAGGGCATGAGCACGGCCACTTCTTCTGGACAAGTGGTTTTCAGCCGCGGTCAGTATGACCTTTGTGGATCCGTATAAAATTTAGTGTTATTTAACGTTCGTTGCAATAAGTTGCATCGTGTTTGTATTAAACGTTAAAGAAATGATCGATTGGTTAGTTGGTTAACTATTTAAGCGGTTCATCAAACAAGAAGTGACATCGAATCAGTGCGTGTATTTATTATTATTGGCACAATGACCCTCCCAAGATGCAATAAATTTGGTTATAATTCTACAATACTTGAAATATTTTTAACAATTTTTTTATACAATATTTAATTCTAAAAATACAATGTCCCGACACGCGCGCCGCTTGACAACCGGTGTTTGTGTGTTTACCTTCCCGTAATATTAGCAGTTTGGCAAGAGAGACCGATTGGATAAGTACCAAAGGTTTTTTTTTTTTTTTTTTTTGAAAAATAAGTACTGAGTTTGATTTATTTGTTAGTACATAAATCCATTTCCATACCAAGTTCATCGAATTTTTGTCATATATATATATATATATATATATATATATATATTGTACTTGGAGACGGTCATATTGCCAGTTTAGCCAATAAAAACACACGCACTGTATATTTGGTGTTAATTTGCTTCAGCTTTATATTACATTATATTACATTAATCCTATTTCGGCCAGAGTTCTTTCGTCACACTTCTGTGACCTCATCAGTGGTCCTTTGCTTTCTTCTTTCTTATGTGTCTCTCACCTTGCTAACTATCAGCCATTTTGTATTTTGTATATATATTCATTCATACATATATACAGACACATATGTATATATATATATATACACACCTGTATAGATATTTCTCTATCATTTTATTTACCTATCAGTCTATGTGTTTATATAAAAAGGTGTGTATGCCTTATATATATATATATACACACACCCACACATATTCAATAATATTTATGTATATTACATAATACATAGATATTTATTGTAGTGTGTGTGTGTGTGTGTGTCGTATGTATACAGCAGGTAGTAGTAACATGTCTTTTTTCCATGCTTCTTGCAACATTGATTATCTCTGACCTTGCTGATGTCGTCGTCTGTTTCATTGAATTCTCTCCCCTTCTTTCTCTCTTGCCTCTCTCTCTGTCTCATATCTTCTTCTTCTCCAACCTTTTCTCTTTCTTTTTCTTTTTTTCTCTCACACTCAGCAACTTTCTCTAAGCTTTCCATTCCCCCCATCTCTCTCTCTCTCTCTCTCATCACTCTGTAATAAGCTATCTTGCTATCCATCTCTCCCTCTCTCTTCCTATCTCTCTTTCTCCCTCTCTCTTTCTCATTTGACGCAACGCCATGTCGCATAAAAATTGATTCGTACAAACGTAAGATGAGGTAAAAATATCACGCGCATACACGTATATATATATATATATATATATATATATATATATATACACCCACACTTATACATTCACCCACACGCTATATTTATAAATAAATATTACAAATACATACACATATATATAAATACACGTACATATTCACACAGAGGACGCAGTTTCGATCCCACTGTGATTTCTTCAGGCCATGTATCTTTTCTCATGGCCTCGGAGCTATCCATGGCCCACCCATGCCTTATAAGAGAAACTAGATCGAGGCAAAGGTTATCAACGCCATCGCACGTACTATTGCGTGAAGGCGACACGTGTCTGTGGAATACTCGTCCACGTGGACGCTAGACTTCAAAGAGCAGAGTAAGTTCAATGGAATAGTCGTCGTGGCAAACGACCGAGATCCATTGTCAAACCTGTTCTCTTTATACTTCATACCGAGACACGTTTTTTCTCCTCCTTCGTCTGTCCATCATTATCTCAACGATCCGTGCTTTTAATCGGATTCGTCTCTCCCCGAAAATAGCCGAAATGTCGATGGAATCGTTCCTAAAACAACAGACATTGTCCCTTATCCTCATCACATATTTTACTGCTACCGACATTTTTATCACCCAAAATTTCTCTCTCTCTCTCCCTCTCGATGTCTATTTGTCATCTTCAGCGTCTGCATTCCTATATCAAAGTCCACTCCATATCTATCTATCTATCTATCTATCTATCTATCTATCTATCTATCTATCTATCTGTCTGTCTGTCTGTCGATCTATCTATCTATCTAGATAGATAGAGAGATATATAGAGAGATATAGATAGATATAAATATATATATATATATATATATATATATATATATATATATATAGAGAGAGAGAGAGAGAGAGAGAGAGAAAGAGAGACATTTGTCTATCTATCAATCTATCTATGTCTATCTAGATTTATCTGTCTCAATTATCACTATTTCGTAATCTCTATTTTTCTGTATCGTCTGCCATCCTCCATTTCTATCAATATGTGTATAGACAAGTGTGATGTGTTTGTTTGTCTCTGTGTGTGTGTGGATGTTGTGTCTTAACGTGTATCTCCATCACGTTTATCCTTGTCTTTGCTTTATTGTCTGCATTCCTTTATTTTCAATTTCATCCCCTCCATTTCTATTTCATTCATCTGTCTTCTGCATACCTTGATATTTACCATATCAATGAATATGTATACATACATATGGAGGAGAGAAGAGGTATATACATACATACGTATTGTATTGTATAATATATATATACTTTTTGGCTTCAACGGAATGACACGTGGAAAATAAATGAAGGTATACTCAATAAAATAAACACTTTTGTGTCACATTCGAGGACAAGTTGTCAACTATTAGATAGAGAAACAAATAAATAGATAGATAGATAGATAGATAGATAGATAGATAGATAGATAGATAGATAGAGGTAGATAGATAGATAGATAGATAGATAGATAGAGATAGATAGATATAGATAGATAGACAGATAGAGATAGATAGATAGATAGATAGATAGATAGATAGATAGATAGATAAATAGATAGAGATATATACAGATAGATAGGGAGGGGGAAGGGAGGGAGGGAGGTAGATAGATAGATAGATAGATAGGTACGTACATGGTCACACAAAGCAGCACGCATGCACATACACACACACTATTTTCTAAGTGTCTCTTTATAATTCCGTTACCCTTAGCCAATGCCACCATCATTAACATCGATCATTCTCTCTTTCTCCCTCCATCTTTCTTTCCCAATCAATCTTATCATTCTTTACTCTTTCCTTCTCCCCGTCTATCTATTCAGTCTCTTAATGTAACAACTTCCTACTTCCTTTCTCTCTCCTCTTGTATATATATATATATATATATATATATGTGTATATGTATGTGTGCGTTTCTGTGTATATGTATGTCTGTGCGTTTCTGTGTATGTGTGTGTATGTATCTGTGTAATATAGATGTGTTAATGTGTGTCTATATATGTGTATATATGCCTGTTTATGTGTTTCAGTGTGCATGTGTTTATATCTATGTGTGTATGTGTTTATACCTGTGTTTATATAGGTGTGTATGTATATATATGTTTATATATGTATGTGTGTGTGTGTGTAACAATTATTAATTTGTGAGTTAATTATAAATCACTGCAATCTTCAAGCCTATGCACAAAAATAACAATGCAAAAATCAATCTTTTTTTAATTTTTATTCCTATAAAACCTTTCCATATAAAAATAATGGAGGAAAAAAAAACCATTAAATTTTTTTGTTCAGAAGGTTTCGGAAAATTTCCGGAGATTTTCATTAATCTTTTAATGGATCATTTATCATTATTTTTTTTATTTCTTATCCTTCCCCCCCCCCATTCTATCGTCTTTCTCCTATTTTAATTACGATTTTAAAGCAAAATGATAGAGAACATATATAAAAAAAAAGAATAAATGACAAAAATCTTTCAACATTGATCATGACGACATTCCATTCCATTTGTCCTTCTCTTCTGAAATATATTTATTAATAATGGACGACGCTCTTGCTTCGTTTTTTTTAATTATTTTATTTTATAAATTCATTTTATTTCATTTCATTTTATTTTATTTGATATAATTTTGTATTGAGTTCTCGTTCCTCTGCATTGCTTTCCTTTCATTAAATAATTCTAAAAAGCTTATTCTTATATTTATTTCAATGAATAGAAAAGCAATAGAATTTGTCTCTCTCCTCTCTCTCTCCCTCTCTCTCTCCCCCTCTCCCTCTCTCTCTCTCTCTCTATTCCTTTACGTTCTCTCTCTCTCTTTGTTCTCTCTGTCTTTTCTTTTTGCTCTCTTTATTTTCTCCCTTTCTATCTGTTAACTTTCTTTCTCTTTCTTTCTACATGTTTCTTTGTTTTCTTCCTATCTTTGTGTTCTCTCCCCCCACCTCTCACTCTCTCTCCCTTTCTCCCTGTGTCTAGGAAGAATTCCGAAGCAGATGCTAATATTTGGTTCCGTTGCCAAAAGAGAAACATAAAATTTCGAATTATTCTTCACGTGTCTTCACATAATTTTGTCTGTATGTTGTGTTTAGACCAGCTTAGATCTCAATGAGTAAATTTACGATTAAAAGCGTTCCAAGCGTGACTACGTTGCCTGATTTCATTCCTCTCTTCTTTATGGTGGTAGAAAGTGGTTTGAGGTGACTAAGCTGCTATTTCTAACTGTCGCACTACATGAAAGCTCCTTCCTGTGTATCTTTTATCTTTTACTTGTTTCAGTTATTAGACTGCGACCATACTGGGGCAACGCCTTGATGAATTTTAGTCGAACTAATCGACCTTAGTACTTATTTTCTGTTTTGTCGAACCGCTAAGTTGCGGGGACGTAAACACACCAACACTGGTTGTCAAGCTGTGATAGCGGGGGGGGGGGACAGACACATAGACACACACACACACTTAGATATACATACATACATATACGTACATGTATACGACGGGCTTCTTTCAGTTTCCGCCTTCCAAATCTACTAACAAAGCTTTGGTCAGCCCAAGGCAAATAGTAGAAGACACTTGTCCAAGGTGCCACGCAGTGGGACTGAACCCGGAGCCATGTGGTTGGGAAGTAAGGGTCGATTTGTTTGATCAAACCCTTCAAAACGATGCCCAAGTATAGCCTCAATCCAAGATAGATAGATAGATAGATAGATAGATAGATAGGTAAGTTGATGGATATTTCGGTTGTAACGGTTACATAAGTGACTGAGGGGTTGGGGGTAGGTTACATTGTGTAAATGGAGGTTGACGAGTCAGTCAGAAGTACAGAAGTTAGGAAATGGGGAGATGCGTTAAGCCGCCGACATTGTCCTTCGTTCTATTATGAAATACATTGTATGAGTAAAGTTTGTGCAATGTAATGTAATGATAAAAATGACTGATACAGTGTAACGAGAGAGGGGGAAGGGGAGAGCGAGTAGTAGTAGTAGAGAGAGATAGAGTGCAAGAGGGATGCAAAGAGGGGGGGCTGAATGAGAAAGTAAAAGGAGAGAAATTATAAAGGAAGGAGAATATATGTGTGTGTGTGTGTTCGTGAGAAAGCGAAAGAGTGAGAGAATGCAAAGAGAAAGTGAAAGAATGAGAGAATGTGAAAGAGAGAAAGTAAAGCGGATAGAGTGAGTGACATGAGAAAGAGTAAGTGGCGAGAGAGAGAGAGAAGGTGAGATATTTTCATTCATATAAATGATGACATCGAAAAATCTGAATGGAAAAAACGAAACGAAATATTTGGCGTTTTTTTTATTTATTATTTTTTTAATTTTGTGTCTTTATGACCCAAAACAGTAATAATAATTTATAATGATTTGATAACAAAAA
>NC_142952.1:2829182-2836682 GCF_046866305.1 Octopus bimaculoides
ATAATAGGGAGGGAATGGTGGTGGTAGGGGTGATGACGGTGATGGTGGCGATGCTGTTAGTGATGATGATGATGATGATGATGATGATTGTGGTGGTGATTGTGTTGAGGGTATTGCTATGGGTGGAGGGAGGTACTAGTAATGTTGATGACGATGGTGGTGGTGGTGGGGGTAGTGGCGAGTCGATAGTGCTATCGGGTGAAGCTGGCGCCACGAGTGATGATAGTTGCAATGATAGGACAGCATAACCTACATTCACAACGGGTGCTGCTACGAGAAAGAAGAACAGAGAGTCTGTGTGTGTATACAAATAAGCAAGTTATTAAATAAGCGAGTGTATACACACACACACATACGTGTGCATGTATGTATGTATGTATGTATGTATGTATGGCAAAGATAAGCTGGTGCTGTTGGCAGAACAGATATGGTATTCTATAAACGGCCACGAAGCGAGCAATGCCGAGACAGGATACTTGGGCGCTTCCATGGCGCAATGCCAAGGCCTTGAAGTATTCCTGCGTCCGACCACACCGCCACCACCTGTGTATACACCCACCGCCTCTTCTGCATAAGGCCTGCCTCTCTTTGGCTCTGTTTATCTACCCACATTTCATCTAGCTTACCTATACATACATACATATATATATATATATATATATATATATATATATATATATATATATATATATATATATATATATATATATATATGTATGTATGTATATGTATATATATATATGTGTATATGTATATGTATATATATATGTATATATGTATATATATATATATATATATATATATATATATATATATATATATATATATACCTATTATTAACTACCTGTTTTCCTCCAGAAGTGTGTGTGTATGCATGTACATATGTAATGCATACATACATATATGTGTGTATGTATATATAAATACATACATACGTATATGTGTATGTATATATATATATATATATATATATATATATATATATATATATACACACACTCACACATATATATATACCTTGTCTCTCCGTTGGTTGCAACGATGAGCGTTCCAGTTGATCCAATCTATGGAACAGCCTGCTCGTGAAATTAACGTGCAAATGGCTGAGTATTCCACAGACAGGGAGATTGAGCGTGACACAGAATGTGAGAAGAATGGCCACTTTGAATCAAATACAGGTACAACTCATTTTCGCTAGCTGAGTGGACAGGAGCAACGTGCAACACAGAACTGAGAATCGAACTGACAATCTTACAATCGAGAAGCCAGTACCCTAATCACTTAGCCACGCGCCTACATACACACATATATACACGCGCGAGTGTGTAATTGTGCTAAGTCAATCAGATAGATAGATTGATTGATATGTTTTTATGTTATAATAAAAGCAATTTTGCATTAAATCGAAGAATTACTGAATACGTTTGGAAGAATATGAATTTATTATTCTTTAACAAGGTTAGCTTTGACTGTGACTTCGAAGTTTCGGTCAGCTAAGTCATCATGTAATATATACATGCATATTAATTATATGCAATATTTCTATGTATTCTATATCTCTCCATACACGGACCATATCTATGCATATATTACGTATATATTCATATATATATATTATTTTTGTATGCATATTTTATATGCAATATGCGTATGCATATAATGTATATATATGCATGTACCAAATGCTTGTCAAGAAACAGATAAGGAACGACAGGGGTAGTTTTTATTCTCGTTTTTTCACCTATATTTCTGCAGATGTTATCGAAACAGCTAAGATTTTTAACAGCTAAGCAAGCAATCCATTCGCTCATCACTCAGCACAACACACAGACATTGTTATTATTTGTAATGTTAAAAAAAAAATAAGGAAATAAAGAGGGAAGAAAGCTCGCCCTTGTCTATTGCTGTTACAATTTAATTATATCCGCTCATTACTATCACCGACGCCTCCACCACCATTCACTATAACTACTCCTATTAGTTATGTAACCTCATCCCCACCCTCCTCCTCCCTCACTATCTCTTACTATTAGATCATTTCACCACTGCCATCACCACCACTTTGCTATCTCTGCTGTCATATCACTTCACCCCCTCACTATCTCTATTGCTGTTATGTTACCTCATCCCCCCCCTCACTGTTTCTCTCACTCTTTCTCTCTCTGCTGCTCTTATATTATTTCACATGCTACTCACTCTGTCTTACCTATTGCTCTTCTTACTCTTCCTCTCTCTCTCTTATACTCTTATATCGCTTCTTTCCCCCCTTCACTTTCTCTACTACACTTATATCAGTTCACACTCCTCCTCCCCCTCATTCTCTCTACTGCTCTTATATCACTTCACCCTCCCCTCACTCTCTTTACTGCTCTTATATCACTTAACTTCCCCCCTCGCTCTCTCTATTACTTTAACATAACTTAACTCCCCTCACCCACTCAGTGCTTTTGCAAGTGAGTGAGTGGGGAATGAGGTGAGCTCTCATACTCACGTGTTCCTACACGCTGGTTTCTACGCTATTTCTTCACTTAAGCGGGTACTCGTTAGTTTTTCTAGGCCAAGTCATTTCATACACACGCACACACATATATACATACCTATTCAGTGTGTATATATATATATATATATATAGCCACGTCTCTCTCTCTTTATTTTTATATATTTTTGCGGCAGATGTTTTACAGAGTGACTCAAAAGCCAAGAACTTCGTGCCTTGGCGTTGATGAATGACAATACACGAAATTCTCGGTCCCCGAGTCACTGTAACTTCTACCGCTTGTTAATAATGTATATATACGCGTTTCTGTGTACGTATATATAAATATGAGCGGCGGTAAAGAATACGTACACCACCCGTTCTCGTCGTAACAAAAACCCTAATCCTAAACCCTAAACCCTAACCCCTAAACCCCTAAACACCGGGTGTGTGTGTGTCGTAGTATATAGATTGGTGTATGTATATGTATATATATATATGTGTGAGTGTATACATTGTAGACAGGCCAAGGTTTTTAACAATAGATGACCACAATGACTTGTGCGAGTATAAATATATATATATATATATATATATATATATATATATATATATATATATATATATATATATGCATATATATATATTATTATATATTATTATTATTATTATTACTCTTTTACTTGTTTCAGTCTTTTGACTGTGGCCATGCTGGAGCACCGCCTTTTAGTCGAGCAAATCGACCCCAGGACTTATTCTTTAGAAGCCTAGTACTTATTCTATCGATCTCTTTTGCCGAACCGCTAAGTTACGGGGACATAAACACACCAGCATCGGTTGTCAAGCGATGTTGGGGGGACAAACACACACATACAAACATACACACACACATACATATATATATACATATATACGACGGGCTTCTTTCAGTTTCCGTCTACCAAATCCACTCACAAGGCTTTGGTCGGCCCGAGGCTATAGTAGAAGACACTTGCCCAAGATGCCGCGCAGTGGGACTGAACCGACAGAAAGATAGAGAGATAGACAGATAAAGACAGACAGACAGATAAATAGGTAGATAAATAGATATAAATATGTACGCGCACATGCATAGACATGTGTTTTGTCTGCCTGTTATGACTCGATGTACTTTACTGCAAGTCAAACAAAGCTTGCCAAAATATTAAAAAATGTTCCACCCCACCACTTCTGAATACAAATATGTTAAATGCACCCAAAAATGAGAAATTATATATATATATATATATATATATATATATATATATATGCCTAGACATATACAAGTGTGGGGGGTGAGTATGTATATAAAGACAGGCAGACAGACAGAAAGACAGACAGGCAAATGCCGCAGTAGCGCCTGTGTGAGAATATATTGCATAACGATGGATGGGAAATGTCATAGTGTGAAATTATTTGGAAGAATTTTATGTATGACTCCTCTCTATGAAACTATCTGTGTGTGTGTGTCTGTTTATGTCTGTGTATGTCTGTCTATCTATCTATCTCTATCTATCTATCTATATATATATATATATATATATATATATATATATATAGATAGATAGATAGATAGATAGATAGATGGATATCATTATCTGTATATATATCTACCTCTCTGCCTCTTTGTCTGTCTACCTCTGTATATCTATCTCCCACTCTATCTTTCTATTTCTCTCTCTATATAACAGTGTTTCTCTCCTCTCTTTTCTACTCTCTCTCTCTCTCTCACACACACACACAATTTCTATTTTCCATTCTCTCCTTCCTTGTCTCTCATACACCCACCCACACCCACCTTTCACTTTCCCTGAGTCCCCTTTCCTCTCACTGTCCATATCCCCTCATCCCTACCCCCATCTCCCTACCCCCATCTCCCTCCCTCCTGCCATCCCTTTCTCTGTCACACATTCCCTTGAGCCCACTGCTCCAAGATCACAAAGCCAACCAACCAACCATCCACCCCCACCCCTTCCACCAACCCTGTCTCAACCCCTGCCTCAGTCGATGTCTGGGTATTTTCCATTTAGTTCCCACATGCAATGTTGCGACATGAACGGACAACAACAACAACAACAGCATCAACCACAACGGATCTGGCTCTGTGTTGTGACATAAGATGGAGACAAAGGACAATTTCATTAATGTCTGTCTGTCTATGTGTGTGTATAAATGCAGGCATGCCACATCCTAAAGGGCCCCACAGTTTTCGAGGCACCAACCCCCATCCTTCCACTCTAAATACTTTATTACTGTGTTTTTTTTTTTTATATTTTATTTTATCTTTCACTTGTTTCATTGGACTGCGGCCATGCTGGAGTACCACCTCAAAGGGTCTAGTCGAACAAACTGACCTGAATGCTCATTTGCTTAAGGCTGGGACTTGTTCTATCAGTCCCTTTTCCCCGAACCGCTTGCTCATGGGGATGTAAACAAACCAAGACTGGTTGTCAAATGGTGGTGAGGACCAACACAAAGACACACACACACATACAGGCATACAGATTGATTGGGCTTCTTTCAGTTTTCATCTACCAAATCCACCCAGAAGTCCTTGGTCAGCCTGGGGCTATAGTAGAAAATATTTGCCCCAGGTGCCATGCTGTGGGACTGAACCCAGAACCTTGTGGTTAGGAAGCATACTTCTTAAAACACAGCTACGCCTTTACATTTATACTACCCTCAATTTGTTTTGTACAACTTTGTTTTGTACATTTGTGTCCACTGTTAAAAATGATCTGTCAGAGAATCTGGAGTTGTCTGCGCAAATGTCCCCAACTGTCTTGGCAAGAGATGTGACATGAATCAGTCAGCCACCTGCGACACTTTGCGATGAACCAAAGCACTAAAACAGCTTTTGTAGAGGACAAGGGGTTAAATTTTAGAAGATTCTAGAAAACCATATCACACCACAGCCTCTTGGTGAGTGGTCAATTTTTAGCGATTTTGGGGGAGGGGGGAGGGTCAATTACATCGACCCCAGTACTCAACTGCTACCAAAAGGATGAAAGGCAAAGTCAACCTTAGCGGAATTTGAACTCAGAATGCAAAGAGCCGGAAGGAATGACCCTATGCAATTATCCATCAATGTACATAATTCCTCATTTCTTAAATATAGACCTGTTCTTCGTTATTATCGAAATTAATTGAAACAGAAATATGCTAACAAAAGGGTTAAAGTCCAGTGCACTCAACGAACCACAGGTGTGTGTGTGTGTGTGTGTGTTGCACTTGTTGCTGTCCCATTGATCAATGGACAGTTGTGACTTACTGAGTATTTAAATATATTTGACCATTTAACTAAAATTTGGCAACATCAGACACCTCCGTGTGTTTGTGTGTGTGTGTGTGTGTGTTAATATGTTGGCGTGTGCATGTATGTGTGTATATATATGTTTGTGCCTGTCAATGTATGTTTGTGTGTATGTTTGTGTCACTGTATGCAAGTGTGTGTGTGTATATGTGCGTACGAATATGTATGTATGTGTATGTTAATGTGTGTATGCATGCAATGAGTCCATATGAGTTTGTGTGTGTGTGTGTGTGTCAGTGTGTATGCATGTGTGTACGAGAAGAGGAGGATCAGGAGGGAGAGGTTTAAATGTACTGCTATTTATTTATTCAACTCCTCCTCTGCTCCATGCTGATGTTCTAACTTTGATAGTGGTGGGGGTGGTGCTGGTGTAGCATGGTGGAAGTGAAAGGGGTGGTAGTGCTAATTTGTGATGATAGTTAATGGTTATGATATTTGTGGTGGCAGTGGTGGTGGTGGTGATGGTGATGGTGGGGAAGGAGGTTGCTGTCATCGCCATGTTCCTCGGAGGTCGAATTTGGCAGTTGCGGTGATGGTGGTCATGGTGCTTGTACTGGTGGTGGTGGTGGTGGTGGTATAGTAGCTGGTATAGTAACGAGGTCGGGAGGTTGGCAGGTAAGAAGTTAGATGAGGTGGTAGGCATAATAATAATAATAATAATAATAGTTGGTCTATTATTAAAGCTGGAGGAGGAGGGGAGGAGGAAGAAGAAGAAGAAGAAAGGAAAGAAAGATATATTTTCAGTAAATTGACCCAGCGGTTATAATAGACTGTGTCCAGTGTCCTCATCTTGGTCATTATAGCCCTAACATTTCAGCTGTTGTACCTTCAGCCTTCTGCAGTGCTTTGCAAAATTCTGTAAGGTTCTTGAAATTTTAAACTGGACCCTTTATTAAACCCATGGGAGCACATTTTCATTTCGTTGTCCATATAGGGGATAGGCTGTTTGTTATTTTATTCTCTTAATTCATTATGTTGCTTTGCTCAATCCATCAGTTTCAGTCACAATACGTACATATACATACATATATATATATATATATATATATATATATATATATATATATTATTGTGTCCCTATTATTTAACACACCGATTCTCAACGACAATTGAAAAGATTGCAAGACGCAATGAAAATTTTAGAAAAAATGAATAAGCAAATGAGTGGAAATCAAACATATGTATGTATGTATGTATATATACACACATTATATTATATTAAATTATATAGTATTATTGTATTATATTATCATATATATAGATTCCATCAAGGTAAGATCAACACAAAAATACTCCATCTAATGAAAGATAAGTCTGTGTGCATTAAATGATGACCAGAGCCCCACTACCAGATGTGGTTTCTAGTCATACACAAAGCTAATATCATCCTCCAGGGACATTATGAAACTTGGTATTCACATCATTTGGCTTAACACCCCCACCTTGCCCTTTGGGTGCCTCCAGCAGAGTGCATTCTGTTGCAAGTATTCAGACCAGGTTTTTGTCTTTGAAGATTCTGTACTCCTTCTTTCCTACCAATGTCTGAGGCCCTTCAAAGGGATCAGAGACAATGTTGTTCCCCTTGATTAAAAGATAATCATGTTTTTATGGGTTTTTTTTTTTTGAAGAATAAATTTTCGTTTTCTTTTTTGTTGTGCATTCTGTTTAGTTCAAAACAATTAGAACACCACCA
>NC_142952.1:2839182-2846682 GCF_046866305.1 Octopus bimaculoides
TATTTCACCCATCGCTACATTCTGAGTTCAAATTCCGCCGAGGTTGACTTTGCCTTTCATCATTTCGGGGCTCGATAAAAATAAGTACCAGTGAAATACTGGGGTCGATATAATCGACTAGTCCCCACCCCACAAATTTGAGGCCTTGTGTCTCCATCATTATTATTATTGTTAGTTTAATTGTTAACTTCTACTACTACTACTACTACTACTACTACTACTACTACTACTACTACTACTGTTACCCTTGTCATTACTGTTACCCTGCCATCATCACCATCACCATCATCATCATTGAATTAGAGTCCTTGTATCTTCACCATAATTCTTCTTTGAATGACATTCTCTCTCTCTCTTTCTTTCTCCCTCTCTCTCTCTCTCTCTCTCTCTCTCTCTCTCTCATGATAACTTTTATGTTTTTTTCTCCTCCCCAGTGATATGCATTTGTTCAATTCCGTTTGCTGTCCAAATCAAACCACACCACCATATGTGTCCACTTACTGTTGCTGCAGTCGCACTCAACTCACCGTCCCGTATATCACACACCACTGTCCACTCACGTGTCCATTGTGTCCACTCACGTGTCCATTGTGTCCACACACACACACTCGCTGTCCAGCATCACATTCCACTATCCACTCACACGTGTCCAGTGTCACACTCCACTGTCCAAACCACCCTCACTGTCCAGTATCGCACCTCACTGTCCAGTGTGGCACCACTCTGTCCAGTCACATTTGCCTCACGAAGAATTCAAGATAAAATCTATCAGCAGGTTAATTGACGAACTTAAACCCCCCTCCTCTCTCTCTCTCTTTTCTCTCTCTGTATATATATATATATACATATATATATATATATATATATATATATATATATATATATATATATATATATATATATATATATATATATATATATATATATATATATATATATATATATATATATATATATATATATATATATATTAATAAACATATGTGTGTGTTTTAATTGAGAGGTGGATGTCAGAAAAATGTGTATGTATTTATGTGTGTGTGTGTGTATATATATATATAAATTATTTAGCCAAACAGGTGGAGGAATAGAAGAAGTGAAGTTGAAAATGCACAGAGAATATATTACAATTAATTAGAAATTAATTATATTTTAAAATATAGGAATACACTTTTCACATTAGAGTTTCAAAAGTGTATGGTGTTGTGTCACAAATTATGTCTATTCTGGCCGTATATATATATTTCTCGGGCAGAAGCCTCAACTAGTCACCCCACTGGTTTAATTCCAAACCACCATCGGGCTCCTTCGGTACAAGCATTTAGGCCAATTTTCCCAAAGAAGGACACTTTCCTCCCTCCAGCCTTCCTACCTGTTTCTTAATGGCCCTATGACATGTCGAGAACACTGCTAACTAATGCATATACATACATACATACATATATATATATACATATATATATACATTCTTGGAAAGATTATACACATTCTGAGCAACAAAGAACTAAGGAAAGCTTTTTTGAGGCTGTTGAACCACAACAATTCAGCTAATGTTTGTTTCAATATATGTTTACCAAAAAACAAATATTAGTTCTTCTCACCCTTTACGTGTGTGTATGCATGTGTGAATGTATATATAAGTATATATATAGATAGATAAATAGATAGATAGAGAAATTCTTCACCCATCGGTTTTGATATATGAAGGCCCAACAGCCTGTCTTATAGCTTTTAGAATATCCTTAGGGATGATTTGTCTTCAATGGTGGAGAAGGTTTATCTAGGGCCAGCCACACCTTTTGGAAATAAGTACCATTTGAGCTCTGGGAGTCGATGTAACCAACTTAACCCCTCTTTTCCACCCACCCCAACGAAATTGCTGGCTTTTAGCCAAAATTGAAAACCTGTATTGTATGTATTAGTTGGTTATGGCCAGTCAGAAAGTTACCATATGCACACACCTGGGTACCAAACCAGAAATTTCTAAGCCCTCACACATGTGTGCGTGTAAACACTAGGATCAAAACTGTACAGATATGAGGCTTGATATCAAATAAATGTATATATATATATATATATATATGAATATCTCCTTGGTATGTTCATCCAGATAAATAATCATGTGTGTTGGTTGAATTTTCTGATAGCCCCACAATAGTACTGAATACCAAGTACCGTTCTTTGTTAATGAATTCAATAATGAAAATCAAAAAAACATGAAGGAATGGTGATGTGTGCATTATACATATTAGATGGTACCATGAGAGTATGAGAAGATTTAACTAATTACCAATGTTCATTACAAACGAGTCACAATCAAATATAATATGACATTATTTATGTGGATTCAGTAAAATTTATGTTCTCTCTACACAACCAGCGTTAAAAGCTGTTCCTCCCCCCTTTTTTCCCCACTCAAAGCCCTTCTGCCCAGCCCGTGAATTCCAAAAGAAAAATATGTCCAATATATGGTCAGAATGTTCTTGAAACGATATTGACAATCATAAAACCATTTGGATACGAAGATAACCTGAAGCTGTCTCGCATTCTTTGGTACAAAACCATCCGTTTGGTAGTTTTTCATACTAAACGTGAAAGAAATTTAAAAAAAACTTCTGTCATAATTTTTATGTAAGAAGCATTCGTTAAACCAAATTGATGAAAAAGTTAGGTATCTTTATTTTAATTTATTAAATCTCTGGAAATTCATAATTGTTTTCAAAATTAGTATTCGAAAACTTAGAACTTTAAATATTTACCGTTAGAAACATGATTTATGGAAATGGTTAAAAGCTTTTGTAATAATATCTGTGGAAGATCCATAAAATAAAAAAGTTTAACAAGAAGAAAGATATAACCAACTGGGGTACGATAGGCGAAACACCCCCAGTATAACCAGAGTTGAAGGGCTGTAACCAGCAGAAGAATAGTAAAGAATATATTGTATATAAACACATTAGGGGTACAGATTCTTTGTCTACAATATCGAGTTTCATATTGATCAAGTTTCACTATAAGCACCAATATAATTTTAGCATAATATATAACCATATGTATTCACTATAAATGTCCATGTGGATGATATTTGAATTGACATCTGACATATTAGACACATGAACCTGTCTTCAAATACAATTTTAATAATAATAACAATTATATTGATAATAACGGTGTCCATATGGCTTCATTGTGTGGTCCAAAATTCAATGTTTTGATATGACAATCTTTATTGCATAAGTTATGACATCTTTATATATTTGTGGCAAGGATGTCCATAATATATATATAGACACATAAACTGGTATTTCTAGATGGTGTAGTAACTGGTAACTGTGACGTTTATACACTGCCTTTATGAGATAAATATATATACATGCATATATATATATATATATATATATATGTATACACACACTGCTGTAATAGCCAACATGCAACTGCATGTATGTGATGTCAGACATTATTCTTATGGCATCATAAACACTATCTACACCTATATATATATATATATATGTATATATATACACAACAAAGCTACAATGTCCATATCCTACCACATGATAGAAGCACTGGGTTATCAGGATATCACATCATGTTATTTATTTTGCCAAAACGTGACTGTAATTGCTATGATACTCATGCAATGTACAGACACATGCACACACACACATACTCATACACACACACACACACACACACATATATATATATATATATACATCAGCACTACACTTTTATGTTGTATATGTATTGGGTTGTGAATTCATGTCACCCATATGATATGATATGATATATATATATATGTTAACTATGGTTTAAACAATACAATTAGCAAAGCATACACAGTAAGCTGTATGATATGTTTGTATATTGTCAGCACTGTGTCATTATATCATATATCTATATATATATACATTATGTATGTATATATATAACCTTAAGACCAATTCAAGTATGTTAGAGATATATTTATATCTGTAGAGGCTTTTCATAATATTTTGTCTTAGAGAAAATTTCGAATGTCTCTCAAACATACTTGGGCTTGTCTCAAGTTCATATACTTTGCATCCACCGCTTCACGCATTTGTTCATGTTTATGTATATATATATATATATGTAGTAGATGGATGTGTATATTTGGCTGCTGTCTATATAAGCTATTACAATTATGCAATGAGCATTAATCATGACTTATGAACGACATCGAGAAACTGCTATGAGGTTTCTTTTCTCACACAGTGCTGCTATATAAGGGTCATTCATCGTTAATCTGTTATCCTTGTATGAGATTTGTATACTGTAGCTAGACAACATTTGTCTATATTACAGGGTGACGGACATCAGAAGAAACAGCTGTAATATTTACTTCCATGACATCAAAGCCTGCCTACGTTCGCTCAATCGAGCCATCGAGGGGGGCCTCTATGCAGTCGAAATAAATCACACCCTTCATGACTTTTCATCACACCTTGAATTAGACGGTGTAGTCCTGTATATATATACTGCTTCAAAGACAGGATGGTCAAGGCAGGAAAGCCTCTAATCATTGGTCTGCTTGATCTGGGGTAGCTTTTGCTGGGGTCAGCTTAGCTTTTGGATGAGAGAGAGCCCCAAGTCAGATTTCAGGCTCTGTGTGTTTAAAGGCTGCCATCAGCAACCAAGAGCATTTGGTGTTTATCAAACACCTTTATATCATTTATATCACACATTTACTCACCACCAAGTGGATATCTTGATACCCACTACAAAATATCTCACAACGACTATATATATATACACACACATGTATGTATTTATGTGTATATGTATTTATATGTGTGCATATATATATGTATATATATATATATGTATGAATGTATATATGTGACACTGTGATATCCACCACATCGGAAAAGGTGGTGGATTAGCTGAAGTAGAAGTCGAGCAAGCATTGCACAAAAATCTCTTACTGGTATTTAGTTATGCCTCACTCTATATGTTCTGAGCTCAAATACCACCAGCAGGGGGGGGGGCACTTGCGCCCCCTCCCACCCCCACATTTTTTTTTTTTAATGACCGAACGGTGGGGGACTTCATTAAAATAAAAAAACGTGTTAAATATATCAAAGTTCAATTTAATCAAATATCCACCCACCCTCCATCTGAAATCAGAAAAAAAAAAACGTAAAACAAACCAAACAATTTGTTTCATTATGGCTTTGTTATATAAATCATTATCAATATTCATTATTATTTCATAATATATATAAAACTGACCAATATATATATATATATATATACATATATAAATTGAAATTATATGTTTTTTCAATATTAGGAAACAATTAAAAAAATTTTTTTTTTTCCTTAAAATTTTTTTTTCCCCTTAAAAAAAAATTACATTTGGAAATGCTCAAAGTTTATACCATGTCAAATTTATCAATATATTCATTAAAAAAGAACTTCTTTTTTTTCTTCCCCCAATTTCTTTCTACGCTGGGAAATCTAGAAAATCCGGGATCAGATTTGCTCAAGAAACAAAAATTAATAATAATAATAATAATAATATCCCTTTTTATCTGGATTAAACTCCTGCAATTCTGTGATATTGAACTGGCATTCTTGGAAAAATGCCAGGAAATTGATCTTAAGCTTTTGGTGAGGATTCCGTGTGTGTGTGTGTGTGTGTGTGCATGTTCCTTTCTTTGAAACTGCTGTTGACTTTAGAACTCGGAAGAACTTTTGGATTATTCCCATCAATATTATTATTATTATTATTATTATTATTATTAAAGGGCAGTGGATTCACATCTTTCTCAGGTTGGTAAGATAAGTACCATTTATATGCTTGGGGTGGGGGTAGGGACGTTGTATAATCAACTTACCCCCTCCTCATCCTCCACCCCACACCCAGAAAAGAAAATTTGTGAACTTACACAATAAGTTTTTGTTGCTATTATTATTATTATCATTATTTTGGGGATGGTGGATTGGCGGGATCATTACAGTGCCTTGCTGTATTTCTTTTGGCTCTTGTATGTTCTGAGTTCAAATCCTTGCCATATCAACACCAACGATGATGATGAGGAGGAGGAGGAGGAGGAGGAAGAGGAAGAGGACAGTATAGATAGGGATTTCTCAACTGCTGGTTGGTTGATTCTCTATAGCTCTTTCATTGTCACACACACACACACACAAAGATAGATAGATAAGCAGGTAGGTAGGTAGATAGGTAGGTAAATAGATAGATAGGTAAGTAGGCAGGTAAATAGATCTTCTACATCTTCTACTCCGACACCAACTTCAAAAAAGAAAGGAGACAAACCAACCCTTTCCATTTTCTTTTTCCACCATCGCTCACCCCATCACCTTTTCCACACCTCTATTATCATCACTTCCACCCTTTTATTTCCACACACACACACACACTTTATATGTTACCAGTACACATTTCAAACCCAGCCTGCCTCCGCATAGCCATGCTCCCACCGCCACCGCCACCACCATACAAGGAGGAAGTAGAGACAAGGCGGTTGGTCAATCATTCTCTAAGACGGATCAGATAATAAAAGGGTTAAAGACATAGTTGACATAGTTGGTTGGGACAAACCTTTATCCCACTGCCACCAGATATTTGCATAACTTGCTGAACAGGAAGTATTACCTCTGTTTGTTTGCTTTCTCTTCAGTGGTGGTCATGGTGGGGGAAATGAGGTCTGGGTTGGAACTAGTAAGGAGCAAGAGTGAGAGAAAGAGAAACCAGATATTGTTGCTATTTCATTCCTCACGTCAAGCACTTTGACAATCCGAAAATATTCTGTGAGGAATTTCATTCCGTCATTCATTTATTCGTTTATTTATTTATTTATTGTTCATCGCATATTTTGGGGTTATTTTTTTCTGTTTTGGATTTTTAGAACATATCATAAGACTTTGTGTGTGTATATATATATATGTATGTATGTAAGTGTATACATTTATCTATCTGTCAATATATATATGGGTTGTTGCCAGTGCTGCCTGACTGGCCCTTGTGCCAGTGGCACGTAAAAAGCACCATTCGAGCATGGTCAATGCCAGTGCCACCTGACTGGCCCCCATGCTGGTGGCACATAAAAAGCACCCACTACACTCTCGGAGTGGTCACCGTTAGGAAGAAGGGTATCCAGCCGTAGAAACCTTGCCAGATCAGATTGGAGCCTGGCGCAGCCTCCTGGCTTGCCAGTCCCCAGTCAAACCGTCCAACCCATGCCAGCATGGAAAGAGCGGATGTTAAACGGTGATGATGATGATGTGTAGTTAAGAAGGTTGTGTTACAACCATGTGGATTTGAGTTAAGCATCTTCTACGAAAGCCTCAGGCCAACCAACCGAACTGTTTGCGAATGTGTGTGTGTGTGTGTGTGTGTCTATGTAGGTATGCGTGTATATGCACTATTGGATGCATTTGATGAGTGACAATTTAACCATTAAGGTTTCAGCTCTAACGTTAATCACATTAAAACCCTCTTCTAGATATCTA
>NC_142952.1:2851682-2939182 GCF_046866305.1 Octopus bimaculoides
AAGCATACACACACACACACCAAGGCTAGAGATCTTTCTGGTTTAATTAAGTGACCGACATTGAAAGTGGAGTGAGATGGTGGGTTCATGGCGGTGGTGGGTTAATTAATTAAATAAACAGATAAATAAATAAATAAATAATTACAAACACAGTAATTAAGAGGGGGGATAAAGATAAACACTATAATGAGTATAAAATTTTAAAAAAAGATGTGTTTTCGATGGAGTCGAAACTAACGAGTTTATTGTTTACTTGTGGTGGACAGTGGACGTTGTACTGACCAGTCCATTGAGGTGGTTTTAACAAGGCCAGGGGTGAGTGGGTGGAGAGGGTAGGATGGAGGGAAAGTGAGAGAGAGCGGTAGGAGGAGATGAAAGGAAAGGAAGAAAAAGTGTGAGAATGAAAGAGAAAGAAGTAAGTAAGAGAGATAAAGAAGGACAGGTGAAAGAAAAATGAAAGAGAGAGAGAGACGGACAGATAGAGAATGAATGAAAAGAAGAAAGAAAGGAAGAAAGGAAGGAAAGCATGTCAAAAGTAGTCAGAAAAGAAGTAACCCCTCCTCTACCCACCCACCCAGCTCCTCGTCCTTTTCCTCTCAACTAAATTGTGAATGAGGTGAAACGTGAACAAAGGAAACAGATTCTCTATGATAATAGCATCATCATCATTATCATTATCACCGTCATCATCACAGCTATGACCAGCACCAACCATTACTCATACCACCACCACCACTGCCGCCACCACCATTACTACCACCACCACCATCGCCACCACCATTAAAACCTGAAGCTAAAACCACAGGTTCTAATAGCAAGCCACAAGCACCACCAAAATTACGATGACGATTACAACTTGGGACTGGCATCACCACCCCGGTCACCTTCGGCCACCTTCGACCACCGACGCTGGTTTTTGTTTTGCTATTTATAGTAAAAGCAAGGTTGAATGAATAGCAATTTTCGGGGGGGGGGGATGCATAAAAGGAGGAGGAGAGTGTGAGGGGAGGAGGTGGAAGAAGAAAAAGAAGAGAGGGTGGGAGAGTGGAAGGAATAAGAGGAAGAAGAGTAGAGAAAGAGGAGGAGGAGGAAAAGGTGGTAGTAGTAGTAGTAGTAGTAGTAGTAATAATAGAAGAAGAAAATGACGCAACAAGTCTTGGAGCAATCATCATCATCATCATCACCGTTGTTCCTTAATCCGTGAACCATTTAAGTTACATCTTCCCTTTTACGATTATTGTTATTTTAGTGTTGTTGACTTTGTATTGCATTACATGGTGTTGTTGTTGGTGTTGCTGTTGTATATCCTATGTGTCAGTCAGTTTTGTACTCGATGCCAAAAACTTTGTACTCGAACCCTCTCACCCCACCCCCCTTCCTCTGCACTCAAACACAAACACACACACACACATACATACATAGACCAAAGACAAACACATACGTACTCATGCACGCAAATACATACACACACACACCTATAAACTACAAGTGCAAACGCCCACACACATACGCACGCATACAAGCACACGCACACACACGACAGAAGAGATATATGAGGAAAAGAGTAACAAAATTGCAAGCAAAGAACAAATCCTGTAGCATGTGGTAAAAAAACATCCTTGAAATGTTGGAATGGTTTCTGCTGAATCTCCAGGTTTGCTGAGGTGACTACGTGGATGACCGGAAATAGGAAGAGAGAAAAGGGCTACGACATTGTGGGCCAACAGATCGTCGGCATTCTCTGATAAGATTAACGCTGCCCAGGACAGCTGAAGAAAGCGGTCCTGTGGGAAGGTGCCGAGATCGTTATTTTCCTTAGAGCCAAGAGCTGAAGAAGCGAATGTCCCGCCGTGAAAGCTTTATAGGTAATGGTCAACGGTTTTATTTTATAAGTCTAGTACTTATTATATCAGACCCTTTTTGGTGAACCATTAAGTTGCGGTGACGTAAACAAATCAATACTGGTTGTAAAGCAGTGAGGGAGCACACATGAACACACACACACACATTCACACACGCAATCCTTTCTACTAAAGGTACAAGACCTGGAATTTGAGGAAGGCGGACAGTCGATTACATGGACCTCAGTACACCACTGGTACTTATTTAATCGCCCCCTAAAAGGATAAAAGGCGAAGTCGACCGCGGCGGAATTTGAACTCAGAACACAAAGACAAACGAAATCCCGCCAAGCATTTCGCCCGGCCAACTTTCACACATACATACACACAGTTATATATATATATATATATATATATATATATATATATATATATATATATATATACATATATACACACACACACACACACACATATACATACATCTAAAAAGACTACGAAGGCATTTGTTGTTTAGCCTTCATTGCGTCATGATTAAGTAGACATATGATCAAGTAGATCCCAGCCGTGACTATTTCGTCTTTAAGGCAGACTTAACGTATCGAGGAATACATTATCTAGCATTTATTTTTGTTATTTTAGACACAGTGTGTGCGTGCGTGCGTGCGTATGCGTGTGCGTGTAGGTAAGTTTGTTATTTCTAAGCGGTCGTGTGGAATTTTCATTGATTCTTTACGCACCGAGCCGACCTCTTCAAAAACCCTCGAGTATTTCCCATGTTCTGTGATGTTTATAAACATAAACACGTATAGACATATACACACAGGTGTTGCTAATGCTACAGCATTGCAAATTCATTGTGAACTTAACAGGAATGTTGATGCCTTTCGCAGACTTTCGACATCTGGAATATTTTAAGACTATCACTGCTGTAACGACGAGAATTATCAGAACAAATTTGAAAATGTGTACAAGGGGACATTACTCTAACTGCAATAAAGGGAGGTTACTCTTACGTTATGCGGTCAGAACTACTGCATGCTAATAGAATCCTTATAGCGTTTAACCACTTAATCCTGAATTAAAAACCTTTTCGTGATTGAATGGTCAGAGATTAAACTAAGCTCTTACTAGGTTTCATCAATGAGAAGTGTATGTGAGTACCCAGAAGGAGTAAAAACAAAAAGAAAAATAACAGCTTCGAAACATGCCGAAAGCAGGCGAACTCACTGAGAACCACCAGCACAAATATTATGCGGAGAAAATGGGTACCACTAGGATTGCCAAACTCATTGAAACGCTTAATTGGGAATTACATCAATATTTAATTTTACACTAGATTGGTCGGGGAGCCAGGATTTCATTAAGAGTTACTACATCCCAACACGTTTAATTGGAACCGCAGTATTAATTATTCTACCAGTTCGTCACTTTAGCTGGAAATAATTAATAGACGCGTTTGTTTAATTGGAGGCAGCTAAAAGGCAAATTAAAAAAGAAGGCGACTAAAGAGAAGAGAGACTGGCTGGATGATATTGAGACGTGGAGATGAGGATGGGGTGAATAAAGAAGGTCTGTGGTTGAAAGAGGCGGACAAGATTGTCGCCTTCCTGGCACTTGTGCCAGTGACACGTAAAAAGACATTCGTGCGAATTCGTTGCCAGTGCTGCTGGACTGGCTCCTGTGCAGGTGGCACGTAAAAGAAAGTGCATGGCTCAGTGGTTAGAGCATCGGGCTCACAATCAGGAGGTTGTGCGTTCAATTCCAGAACCGGGCTGTGTGTTGTTGTGTTCTTGAGCAAGACACTTTATTTCACGTTGCTCCAGTTCACTCAGCTGTAGAAATGAGTTGCGACGTCACAAGATTTTTATTTTTGTCATCACGAATCTTAACTGCTTGGATATTTGAGGAAATGTAAACCGTTCCTCCCACCCCACCCTTTTCTTTTTATTGTTCTAGATCATTCTTTCACCTCTTCTGTTATATTAGTACAGTAGTACCTCGTTTTTTTTTCCAGCCATAGAAACCATGGCAAATAAGACTGAATCATGGCGCAGCCCCTCAGCTTTCCACTTCGTATTCTCTTTTTTGCAATATCTTTGAATCTCAGTCTAGTTATTCCCTGGTTTCTTTTCCCCTCGCAGTCAGGAGTAAAGGAGTCATCCGGGAAGTCTGCTATTGTCCATCCTGTGTACATGGCCCAACCAACGTAAATTTCTATCAATAAGGATTTCCACCACAGGAGCTGAAATCTGGACAGTCTATAAAGCTCAGGTAGACCAAGTTAGATACAAATATGATGCGACAGTTGCAACAGATTATGAACGGTTTTTTCTTTGACAAAGTCAGGAACAAAGAGATCCTACAGTGTGCTGGTTTGCCTCCTAGAATGGAAATCCTCACTGACAGAAATTTATGTTGGTTGGGCCACGTACACAGGAAGGACAGAAAAAATCCCCAATCACATATAAATTCACACTTCATACAATAAATGTACAACAAAGGCAAAACTGAAGAAAACTGGAATGAGCAAAACTTTTAAGAAAACTTATTAATCGTTTTAAATATAATTAACTGCTTTAATATTTTTTTTTGGTTTATTTTTCAGTGTTTCTTTTTACTTTTCATTTTTCTTTTTAATTTAAAAAAAAAAAGGAAGAAAAACAACAGAATATAAAAAAATTCTTTTTTTTTTGTGTTTTGTTCTGAAAGATTCAGACAGGATGGGTCAAGAATAGTGTGGCGGTGGTGGTGGTAATAAAAAAATAAATAAATAATAGTAATAATAATAATAATACTTTCTGCTATAGGCACAAGACCTGAAATTTGGTGGTGGTGGTGGTGGTGGTGGGAGTGGGGGGTGCAAGTCGATTACATCAACCCCCAGTGTTCAACTGGTCCTTATTTTATCGACCCCGAAAGGATGAAAGGCAAAGTTCACCTTGGCAGAATTTGAAATCAGAATGTAAAAAAAAGTTAAAAAGAAATGCTGCTGAACATTTTGTTTGATGCGCTGATGATTCTGCCAACTCACTGCCTGAAAGTTGAGGAAAACATCTTAGTCAGCTACATCGACCCCCAGTATTCCACTGGTACTTTTATTTTTATCGACCCTGAAAGGATGAAAAGCAAAGCTGACCTCGGTGGAATTTCAAGATCAGAATGTAAAAAAGCCAGGAAAATTGCCGTTAAGCAATTTGTTTGACGCGCCAACGATTCTGCCAATTCACCACTTTAACAATAATTCTTTATAATTCTTAGCACAAGGCCAGAATTTTTAAAGAGGAGAAGTCAATTACACAGACACACATGCACACCCGGCCCCCCGGCCCCTGGCTAAAGTGGTACATATTTACTCGATCCCAAAAGACAAAGTCGACCTCAGCAGGATTTGAACTCAGAACATCAGGAAGTGCAAGAAATACTGCTGGGCAATTCTGTCCAAAGCGCTAACAATTCTGTCAGCCCACAGTCATTAATAACGGTTTCAAATCTTGACACAAGGCCAGCATTTTTTGAGAAGAGTATGTGACTGATATTTATTTAAATAATAATAATAATAATCTTTTCTACTATATATAAGTGCAAGGCCTGAAATTTTGGGGGAGGGGATTAGTCGATTACATCGACCCCAATGTTTCACAAGTACTTGATTTATCGACCCTGGAAGGTTCGAAAGGATAAGTTGACCTCCACTGAATTTGAACGAGGAACATAAATACAGAAGAAATCCTGCAAAAGATTCTGTCTAGCATGCAAGGATTTTGCCAGATTGCTACCTTAGTAGTAATAATAATAATAATAATAATAGTAATAATAATAATAATAATAATAGTAATAGTAATAATAATAATAATAATAATAGTAATAATAATAATAATAATAATCCTTTCTAATAAAGGCACAAAGCCTGAAATTTGTGGGGGAGCGTCCTAGTCAATTACATCGACCCCAGTGTTTTACTGGTACTTAATTTATCGACCCCCAATGGGATGAAAGGCAAAGTCGACCTTGGTGCAATTTGAACCCAGAATGAAGCAACAGGCGAAATGACGCTAAGCATTTCGCCCAGCATGCTAATAATAATAATAATAATAATAATAATAATAATGGTTTCAAATTTTGGGACAAGGCCAAGTAAATTCAGGGAAGGGCGTAGGTCAATTTAGATCAACCCCCCAGTACGCAACTGGTACTTAATTTATCGACCTCGAAAGGAAGAAAGGCAAAGTCGACCTCGACGGAATTTGAACTCGGAACGTAGTGATAGGCGAAATGCCCCAAAGCATTTCGTCCAGCGTGCTAACGATTCTGCCAGCTCACCGCCTTCTTAATAATAATAATAATAATAATAATAATTCTTTCTAGTGTAGGCACAAGACCTGAAATTTGGGAAGAGGGTGGGGGATATTCAATTAAACTAACCCTAGTGCTCAGCTGGTACTTAATTTATCGACCCCCCCCCCGGCCCCCATGAAAGGATGAAAGGCAGAGTCAACCTAGGTAGAATTTGAATTCACAACGTACAGACGGACGAAATATCACTGAGCGTTTTCATTCTGCCCAGTTTGTTAATGATTCTGCCAAATCGTCGCTTTAGTAGTAGTAGTAGTAGTAGTAATAATAATAATAATAATAATAATAATAAGAATAATAGCAGGAGTAGTTAAAAAAAGTAAATGGAAAAGATTTATAAAAAAAAAGCAGAACAAAGGTAGCTTTTGGTAACGAGGTGACCCAACACATGCGCGCACACACACACACACACACACACTGACTCACTCGTACAATTTAGTTGTCTCCTGGTCAGAGACAACGCCATCTTTCCTTTCATGTTTTTATATTTTTCTTGGCTTTTTTTTTTTTTTCTTTCATAATTAATATCTATTTAATTGTAGTAATTATTGTTTTTCTTATTGGAAATAATATATTAAGATAATGCAGCAAAAAAGTTGCAGGTGTTTGTGCTTATATATATATGTGTGTATATGTGCTTATATATATATGTGTGTATATGTGCTTATATATATATGTGTGTATATGTGTAGGTGTGAGTATCTGTTATAAACACACATGCAAAAACATGCATACACACACACGACAAAAGTAAATAGACACCCCATAAAACATTGTTTTATTTTTGTTCTCACTTGAAAAGGTCTATATTTTTTATTAATTGATATTTTTGTTTCAGTTTCTATGTGATTGTTTAATCATGCCATATACAAAAGAAGCCTTGGAACTGTCTGAATTTCTAAGAGGCCGTATTGTGGGTCAATCTGAAGGTGGACACAGAGTAAAATCGTAGAAAACCTTGGAATCCCACTTTCTACAGTTAATAGAGTGATTGCGCAATTCACCAGAGAGGAGAAGGAGTCCACATCACCTTACCCAGGTCAACCAGGTCCCCCTGACAGGACTCTTTGCTTTGTTAAGAGAGGTGTGGAGGATGATCCTCATTGTAAGGCCTCTGACATAGCAAAACACGTTGATGTCAGTCCCAGAACAGCTGTCAGGTATTTCCACAAATTTGTTTACTATGGGAAAGCAGCAAGAAGGAAGCCACTTCTTCAATCAGCCAATATCAAGCAAAGAAAAGATTGGGCCAGTGAGGTGGTGGAGAGGTCACTAGCATTTTTAGACACTGTCATATTCTCTGATGAGTCCAGATTTGCTGTATTTTCTGACAGTGGTCGAGTGTGGGTCTGGAGACTCTGTGATCAAGAATTTGACGTGAAATAATTGCCGCCAATAATGAAACACGGCAACTATTCTGTGATGGTCTGAGGAGCAATTTGGACCAATGGTAGATCAAAGCTGGTAGAATGTGAGGGAAACATAAACTCAGATAAATATATGTCCATTTTGCAGAAAGGATTCCTTCCAATCTTCTTCAGTGGTGAAATGATTTAAGAAGACTCTTTATTTATGGAAGACGGGGCTCCTTGTCACATGGCTAAAAGGACCCAAAATTAATTGAAAGAGAATGGCATTAAAAAGCTTCCATGGCCAAGCTAGTCACCAGATATGAACTCTATTGAGCACCTCTGGGGCATAATGGGCAGGACACTTCGTTAAAAGAACAAGAAAGTATCCAGATCTTTTGAAATTACTGCATGAAACTTGGTAAGAAATTCCTCAAGAGAATAATCGTCATCTGATCAGTAACATGCATAATAGGGTCCTTGCATTGAAAAATGCAAAGGGAATGTCTACTAAATATTGGATATTCACATTAGAATAATAAATAAATAATTTGAATGTATAATTTCAGATTTAAATAAATTTTAATGATTATAAGGGTGTCTATTTCATTCTGTCATGTCTGTGTATGTATATATATATATATATATATATATATATATATACATACACACACATATACAAACACATACACACACAGAGTAATATATATATATATATCTTTGCATGTGTGTGTGTGTGTGTTTGAAGGGCTTATTGTCAACTAGAAGCCCTGAAAAATTGATTTGATAAAAAGATTCATGGCACTCAGCTGAACTATTTCTTTAAACACACACACACACACACACTTTGTGCATATATACATATATATTAATATATTTATTATAATGTGCTCATATAAGTATACACACACACACACAAGCAAATGTGCTTATGTGTGTGTGTGTGCATGTGTATGTACATATATTTTTAACTGACAAGTGCCACAAACGAAATTCTCAGTTCTTGAGTCACTTTGTAACTTCTTGCAATTAAAATATATCTATATATATATATATATATATATATATATATATATATATATATATATATATATATATATATATATATATATGTACGTATATACACACACACACACACGCACATTCACATATGCTTTGGGTTTCATTTATCCTGTTTGTACTTCCAAATCTATACATAGAGATACATACACACATCTATCTATCTATATATATATATATATATATATATATATATATACATATATATACACACACACATTTTACTCAATCTGTGTGTGTGTGTGTGCATGTGTCGATATGTGTGCGTGCATGTGTGTGTGTGTGTATATATGTGTGTGTGGGTGTGTATGTCTGTGTGTATATGTATGTGTGTATATGTATGTGTGTGTGTGTGCTGTGTGTTTACAACTAAGTGTATATAACAGAAGAGTTCATTAGAGTTCTTTTTCTTTTGACCCGTCTGATGGAGGTGTTGCTGTTGTTGTTGTTGTTTCTGTTGTTGCGGTGGATGTTTGTGGTACTGAGCGATGGTGTGGGTCTGCCTTTGACTTGTGTGGACTGGCGAACAAAGAATACCGAAGAATGATCAACAAACAGCAGACGTGCGCCCAACAATAGACTGACCTGCAAAAGAGACAAAAACGACATAAGAGAGGAAAAACCAGACGAGGACAGAAACAAGACAAGAAATGGAAATGAAAAGCCATGAATAAATAAAATGAGCGGGACATAGATTTGTTTAATCCTGTGCCAGTGCCACATAGAAAGCACCGATGCTGGTGCCACACGAAGAGCATCAATGCTGGTACCGCGTAAAAGAAGTGAAAGATTGGATGGTCAAAGGGTCAGATACTTACAAGTAGACTTTTATTCCAGGCATAAATTCCAAATAGACAAACGGCAGGGCTCCATAGGAGTTTGTTACTCGAGCGAATATCGTTGTGATTACATTGTAGAGAGGATGTAGATTAGCTTTGATGAATAATGGGCGAATATTCCTTCGTACCTGAAGACAGAGAGAGAAAAAGAGGGAGAGATGTATAATATTGCAGAGAGACAGAGAGAGAGGGAGGGATTGAAAATAAGGGGGAGAAAGAGAAAGTGAGAGGAGTAGAGAGAAAGAGAGATGTTGCTGTTAGAAAGAAGAAGAGATATGAGTGAGAGAGAGAGAGACAAAGAGATGTTATATTAAAGAGAAACAGAGAAAGGAGAAAGGGAGAGACAGGGAGAAGAGACAGAAAGACTGAGAAAAGAGAGAGAGAAAAAGAGAGATTATAGAAGAAAGAAAGAGAGACAGACAGAGAGGGAGAAGAGATAGAAAAGATACAGAGAAACGAGAGAGAGAGTGTGTGTGCATGCATGTATGTGTATATGTGTGTGTGTGGAATCTAGGTGTGGAGAGGGGAGTATTCTTGTGTTTTCCCTTGTTTAATCTATAACCCCACCAGCACTCCCACTCCCACACCTGCTCAAAGAAATCAACAGCAAACTTACCAATCTGGCCGTAATTGTAAACATGGCCCCAGTGGCAAACGTGACATAATAGCCAGGGTAGAAACCATGCCACAACGCACTCACGGCAAACACGGACATCGTACGCATCCTCGGTACACGGTCGTAGACGGTGTGACGTAACCAAATGGTCGATGTTTTGTTCCAGTTGTCAATGATATCCTTCTGACTGCCAGCAGTCTGCAAACAAAGAAATTGGAAGACATTGTAGGAAGACATTGGGTGGGTGGGTGGGTAGGAAGGTTGTTTCCTAAACATGCGGTCTCAGGTTCAATCTCACTGTGCAGCAAGTGAGCGGATTTGGTAGACGGAAACTGAAAGAAGCCCATCGTATGCACATGTGTGTGTGTGTGTGTGTGTTTGTCCCCCCAACATCGCTTGACAACCGATGCTGGTATGTTTACGTCCCCCGTAACTTAGCAGTTCGGCAAAAGAGACCAATAGAATAAGTACTAGGCTAACAAAGAATAAGTCCTGGGGTCAATTTGTTCAACTCTAAGGAGCCTTTCTTGGGATACAATTTAGAATGTCTGCACTTGAAACAGCAAAAGTGTCCCACATGTAAGAGAGAGAGAGAGGGACGGACAGACAGAGGTGGGAGAAGAATTAAAAGGATACATACCTCCACTCCATATATATTGACGTTCTCTAACAGGTCCCATTTCGCTTCCCCCTTTTCGTTGAAACCATTGAATCCTAATCCGGCAGAGTTGTTCACTGCTTCAGCTGTGTTGTGAGGTAAACAGCAGCAACAGCACATGAAATAAAACAATATAACATCATCATCATCATCATCATCGTTTAACGTCCGCTTTCCATGCTGGCATGGTTTGGACGGTTTGACTGGGGACTAGTGAGCCAGATGGCTGCACCAGGCTCCAATCTGATAGATAGATAGATAGATAGATACAGTACGAGTTTAATTTGTTCCATGACCGAGCTCGTCTTACAATTTACACATTTTACAAATCACTTTTTCCCCATTAAAATTAACTAAAATATAATTAATCCATTCCAGCCCCCGCAAAATAATTTGTTATGGGTTTTAAAACAGAAAAGGTGTGGTTACAAGTAAAATGATAATTATAAAAAAGAGAATACAAAAGAAATATGTAAACTGGTTTTATTAACTGAATTACCATAAAGATGGGACGATTTGTGTGCTTGTACAACAAATTACTCCTACAATGGGGCACTCATACTGCCATGCCAGGTTCTACTGTATACATATATATATATATATACATATATATGCATACATAAATTACATAAATATACTAATACATACTTACATGTTTATCGTTTACTTGTTTCATTCATCAGACTGCGGCCATGCTGGAGCACCGCCTTGAAATTGTAGTCAAGTGTATCAACCCCAGTACTTACTTTTTAAAAGACTGGTTCTTAACCTATTGGTCCCTTTTTCTGAACCGCTAAGTTACAGGGACGATATATATGCAAATTATACATACACAGTAATCGCTCGCTATATCGCGGTTCACCTATCGCAGTTTATTATTTAAACTTAAGTTGATTCCTCCGTGGTATTGTTTTGCATTTATTATAAAATAAATATATACAAATTATAAAAATTATATATATATATATACAGTACAGTACTGTTTCTACTTCGTAGATTTTCACCTATCACTAGGGGGGGGGGGGGATGAACGTAACACCTGCGAGGGAAAACTATGTATGTGTGTATATGTATATATATATATATATATATATATATATATATATATATATATATATTTATGTGTGTGTGTGTGTGTGTGTGTGTGGTAGGGTTTCCAGCAACTAGTATAGAACTCAATCGCGTCATAAAGTAAAGAGATATTAAAATAAAAATTAAAAAAAACATAAAAAAGCCTTGAAAAGTACAGCTACCCGGCGTTTCCTGGCCTAAATATTAATTTAGTTCACCATTTGTCAGTGTGTGTGTGTGTGAGAGAGAGAGAGTGTGTGTGAGTGTGCGTGTGATCGATCGTATCTGGGAAACAAAAACTTTGAAACACCGATGGAATTATTATGCGCGCGCGCGTATGAATAAGGGAGGTAACTACTGAAGTATTTCGTTTTGCATTCGATTTCTTTCAATCGCCTAAACATGCTCCCCCCGCCCTCCATTTTGTTATTGTCCACGTGTGTGTGTATACAGTAACCCCTCGCCGTCTCGCGGTTTATTATTTAAAGCTTACGTCGATTCCTCCATGGTGTTGTTTTTGCATTTATAATAAAATAAATATATACAAATTATCAAAATAATTTTTAAAAATATACAGTTCAGTACTGTTTCTACTTCGCCGATTTTCACCTATGCGCGCGGGAGTTTTAAAACGTAACACC
Source organism: Octopus bimaculoides (assembly GCF_046866305.1). Taxonomy (NCBI): domain Eukaryota; kingdom Metazoa; phylum Mollusca; class Cephalopoda; order Octopoda; family Octopodidae; genus Octopus; species Octopus bimaculoides. The sequence goes on from NC_142952.1 coordinate 2,864,113, forward strand.
AGCGATAGTCAGGGGATTACTGTATGTGTGTGTGTGTCCCTCACCACTCCTTGACAACCGGCGTTGGTGTGTTTACATCCTCGTAATTTAGCAATTTGACAAAAAGAGATCGACAGAATAAGCACCTGGCTTAACACAGGTAAGTCCTGGGGGTTGAGTCATTCGACTAGAAATTCTTCAAGGTGGTGCCCCAGCATGGCCGCAGCCTAATGACTGCAGCCAGTAAAAGTTAAGACAGTGCTGTTTACAGAAAGTAGGTTCACATCCAACTTACTTAAGACCCAAGCAAAATAGTATTTCTCTCGTACGAACGATACAGTTATCGTCATGTAGAGTAACTTCCACAGGAAACTGGTGTTTTCCATGAATTCAGGTTCTGAAGGAGAAAGAGAAGAAAAGGATATACGAAAACGGAAAGGTCCTTATATTTTGTGTAAACAAGAAGAGTGTAGCGTATTTAGGGTGGTGCATGGTTTAACCCTTTCATTACTGTATTTATTTTGAGATGCTCTGTGTTTCTTTCAATTAATTTTAAATATAACAAAGAATTTAGTAAAATAACTTAGTTATCATTTAGCTGGTGTTAGGAACATAAATTGTGGTCAGCTTTTGTGAGGGATGTGATGACAGCATTCGACATCAAGCAAACAAGCTAATAAGAAGGGATGGAGATTCGGATGTACGTAGAAAAAGTTCGTTAATGTTAACATACCCAGCATTTTCTGTGGTGGGATGATTTTCGGCATTGTGAGCAGAATGACAGCACAAACGCAGGCGCCGATAAGCTTCTTCGTAACAGCCACCTACAAACAGGCCAAAAAAAAAAAAAAAAGAACAAAAAAAAGTCAGTTACCATTCATCACAGAAGAGGCACTAACGTTTTTAACAATTAAAACTGGACAAATCTGTCCGTTTTGTTTACATAAACAGGGGGGGGGGGGAGTTATCATGATGAGGGTTCCAGTTGTGTGGCCTCAAGGAGAAATTTTACAAGCTACAGCAAAGTTGCTTTCAGGGCCCTGGATGGGACAGGGGTGAGACCAACCTCAACCACGTCAAGAATTCACGAGACTCCACTCCCTTTTTTTTTGTTTGTTTTGTTTTAATATCTCTGTGCGCCTCCTTCGACCCCTTGGTTCGGACGATATACTACCTGACGCTCCGACCCAAGTATTCGCGCGTGCATAAGTGTGTGTGTGTGTGTGTATTAAAAGTGTGGCAATTTTTCCTCTCCTAATCTTAGTAATGATAGATTATCTCCCTTGTTGTAGGGGAGATAATTCAGCTGATATCCCAACCAAAACGCTAACACCAGTGACTTCAACCGGGGATCCGCTGAGCCCTGGGAATACACAAAGACAATACTGAGCGTTCATGAGCTACTGAGTGGAAATTTTGTTGAGTAGAAAGACCTTTGTAGAAAAACTGAGATCAGTAACAAAAATTATTTAAGTAAAAGGAGGGAACGCTTCAATGATTAATTTATTAGTTAATTGGTTACCTAGGTGACTAAGAATAAAAAGAAGTGAAACCAAACCAGTGTGTAGGTGTTTGTGCCCCTACTGGCATAATGACCCTCCCAAGACATAACAAAAAAACAAAATTATAAAAGAAAATAAAGTTGAAGAGAAACTTACTCTTGGTGATGGCACATTTTCTAAAGGTTTCTGAACTATTTGGCCATCCTGGAACAGGAAAAAAAAATAATAATAATAAATGAAATATAAGAAAGGAAGAATTCGTTTTAATCTTTTAAATCGTTTAAAGTAAAATAAATAAATATTAGTTAATTCTTTTAAGATATAAAGTTATGTTTCAGAAATAGAATTTAATTTTAGAAAATAATTTTTCTTTTTAAATTTCAGTATTTAAAGAATTTCATAGTGGCATTTTGGAATAGCTATATCTACCTCATGAGGAAGGAATTGGGAAGGCAGGGACAAAAATGCAAAAAAAAAGTTGAAATTCTGAGGAAAAGATATTTCATTATCATCATTCATCATATGATTATCAATGGTTTAACTCTTTAGCCTTTACAGTTCTATATTTAGGGGAGATGAGGAATTATGTACATTTAACAGATATTTGTCCTCATCTTGTTTGTTGTTAAGACAACGTTTCGGCTGATATACCCCCCAGCCTTCATCAGGTGTCTTGGGGAAATTTCAAACCTGGGTTCTCATTCCTAAGGTATTTTTCTATGTTGTTGGTGTTGTTATTATTACTATTATTATTATTGTTATTATTATTCAGGTCACTGCCTGGAATCAAACTCGCAATCTTGGGGTTAGTAGCTCGTGTTCTTAACCACTAAGCCATATGCAAATTTGACCCTTTTGTTACTGTATTTATTTTGAGATGCTCTATGTTTCTTCTAATTACTTTTGAGTACAACCAAGAATTTAGTAAAATAACTTAGTTATCATTAAGCTAGTGTTAGGAACATAAATTGCGACTAAGGTCTGGTAGAATATTTTAATTTAAAACTTATGTAAACAAGACATTTGTACACAGAACCAGAGCCGGGTTGGTAACGAAAGGGTTAAACATTTCGTTCAGCATGCTAACGATTCTGCCAGCTCACCATTTTTGCATTAATAATAATCCTTTCTGTTATAGTAACAAGGTCAGAAATTTCGGGGTGGGGAAGAGGGCTAGTTGATTACATCAACCCCAGTACTTGACTGCTACGCTATTTTATCAACCACGAAAGGATGAACGGCAAAGTCAACCTTGGCGGAATTTGAACTCAGAACATAAAGACAGACAAAACGCAACTAAGCATTGTGTCCGGTGTGCTGACAGCTCTACCAGATTGCTACCTTATCAAATGGTAATTAATACCAAGAACACATGTACTTACAACTTCCCACTCTTGGTACCAGTCACCATTTATAAAATGCATGTAGTCTGCATAGAAGGCAAGAGGACCGATAATGATTCCATGAAAATAAAACATGTAACTTGTAAAGTGGAGCAATGATGGCATCGACCTGAAACCAAAAGACAAAGCATTAAAACAATAACACGAGATTAATTAATATATATATTAATTAGGGTGGTGTATTTGAAGGGTTTGTTGAACGTCGGCTGAAAATGGAAATATTTGGAGTTGTTTTAAGGCAACAGTTATGGTCCTTTATAACATTCAAATCCCATCATTGCAACTATTGGTAACACCACAACAATAATTGCTTATGTGACCACCACTGCCACAAAAAAAAAACCACAGTCACCCTACAACTACCACCAACAGCATCACAATTACGTTTATAAGACATGCTTCTGTGGAATACTTGGCCACTTATACACAACTCCAGTAACAACAGGGCAGGGGTGATAAAAGGACTGCAATACAAACCACAAGGGCTCAGAGCTCTTAGGGGCCCGCACTCTACATGTTAACTCTACTAAAACACACATTCAAAGGGGCCCAGTAAACAGTTATGGCCAAGGGCCCTTAATACTCTCGGTCTGCCCCTGCAACAGGGTGTAAAAACAGGTGATGAATGAACACATAAGGAAAGACTTTGATACCATAAACTCTTTCAGTTTCACATTATTTATAGTTGGTGTGGGGTGGGTGTGAGAAAAATCATTAGGACCATTAAGCAGTTGTAAATAACGAACACCAGCACAGCAGCTTGTTAATTAACATATATGTGTGTGTGTATGGATACATTAATAACTGTAATCAAATACAAGTCGGCTGCCAGTTATTAATCTAAAGTCTCATACACACAACAGATCTGCTTAAAAACTTCTCTAATGTCACACACAGACTGTCTGTCTGCTGGTTTGATTTGTTGAATGTCACATATTACAACAACAACAACAGCAGCAGCAGAAGCAGCAGCAGTAGCAGCAGCCTGTCTGAATATTTTAGCTGTCATCACATACAGCAGTCCATAATGTAATTACATACCTCTGCCATGAGTTTTGTCTAATATAATACACAGTAGGCATGGTTATGTGGTTAAGAAGCTCGCTTTGTAACCATGTGATTTCGGGTTCAATCTCACCGACTGTTTCCATTACAGTTCTGGGCCGTGAGTGAATTTGAATAATGGAAGTTATGAAGAAGCCTGTTCTGTGTGTGTGTGGCTTAGTGGTTAGGGTGTTGGACTTATGATTGTAAGATTGCGGTTTCAATTCTTGGACTGAGCAATGCACTGTGTTCTTGAGCAAGGCACTTTATTTTACGATACTCCAGCCCACTCAGGTGGGGGATATATATGCTAGACAGATCAGGAAAAGGGCCCTTATCAGTCTATATGACTCAGGAAGGACCTTTATCTATCATATATGTGTGTGTGTGTGTGTATACATGAATATGTGTGTGTACATATATGTGTATCTGTTTGTTCTTGTATTTGTGTTTGTGTCCCACCATCATTTGACAACCAGTGTTGGTTTGTTTACATCCCCATAACTTAGCAGTTGCGGCAAAAGAGACTGACAGAATAACTACCAAACTTCTAAAAATGAGCGCTAGCGCTGAACTTGTTTGTCTGAAACCTTTCAAGGTGGTACTCCAGCATGGCCGCAGCACAGTGCCTGGAACAAGTAAAAAGATGAAAGGATTGCAAAACAAAACACAAATAAAAAAAAATAATAATATAAAACAACACATCACGGGCATTTTCTATGTGGTCACTACATCTGCTAGAAATACCAACCAAACCCCCTCAACAAATCACAAACCACCATCTTACAATGTATAATTACTGTACTAACGGAGAACCAAAAATTATAAAAATGATGGAGTGGTCATATCTGGAACACCTAGAGCCCAGCAATAACTACAGCAACAAGACGAACAACATGAAGGTCACGAGGTCATGAGATCATATGATTAAATACTCCATGTCTACGTACCTGACAGCATACTGGCGTTGGCTTTTCGATAAATCTTTGTCGTCGCGATACCTGCCATCGTATAGGTTGAACGCCAGACTGCTCAACTTTTGGCTGCTGATCATGAGAGGCCTGTCAATCAGAAAATGATAATTAGCGGCTAATTAAAAAATGTGTACGTATGCACGTACAAATATATATATATACACATATACACAGAGATATACAAAGTTTACTCCCAACTACACAGCTCAGGATTCAGTGCCACTGTGAGGCCCCTTGGGCAAGTGGCTTCTATGATGGCATTGGGTCGAACAAAGCCTTGTGAGTAGGTTTGGCAGACGGAAACTGAAAGAAGCCCTTTGTGTGTGTGTGTATGTCTATATATATATATATATATATATATATATATATAGGAGTGACTGTGTGGTAAGTAGCTTGCTTACCAACCGTATGGTTCCAGGTTCAGTCCCACTGCATGGCACCTTAGGCAAGTGTCTTCTACTTTAACCTCGGGATAAAAAAAACTCAAAGGCCACTGGTGGGATTTGAACCCACATCTCATGTAGGAATGACAAACGTTACACACTTTGGAAATTTTGTTTTTACCATCAAGAATTGTAAGAGGTTTATGACATAAGAATTTAGAAACTTTAAGAGAACATGAAACAATTCGTTTTTACCTTCAGAACTTGAAGTGGATAAAGCTATAATTAAGAGCGTGTAGACACACACACAGATGGACATACACACATGCACAGAGAACACATGGAGACATACACATGGAGATATCTTGTTGCTCCGTTACTTACCCAGTTATATCCATTGTATATCCTCCATAATCGTAATACTGCCGGTAGATGTGCATACAGGACAGGTAGCCCATTGCAAACACAAAGACAATCTTATGTGCCAGCATCGCTGGCGCCACTAACAGGATAATGTATGTCACGGCAGACTGAGCCACAATGTGCCATACTTGACTGGACGAGGAAAAAAAATTGAAAGAGAAAGTAGAAAAAAAAAACAATCGATTAGTGTTGGAATTTTCATGGAAATCATTAATAATGGCAGTAGTTCTCAAATACTACAATAAAAAAGGGTCTCTAGGTAACCCACCATTTTGCGGGGGGGATGTTTTAAATAAAATTTAAGGAGAGAGATAAAAAGAGAAAAGAAAGGAAAACAGAGGAGAGAGAGAGAAAAACAAAAGGAAAAGAGAAAGATAGAAAAAAAAAGAGAGACAGACAATAAAAAATGTAAGGAGAGAGAGAGAGAGAGTAAATGTGAAGAAGAAGAATTGCAAAGAAATGCTTACTATCCGAAACAGAAGACAGTCAGTGCGACACCAACAAGCACCTCCACCAAATGCCGTACTGTCGTACTGGTCTTCCTCGGTGACAACACTCTGCGGAACGGAATACCCAGAAGAAGAGCCACGAGCTGACACACTATAAAATTTATCTGGAAGAAGAAGAAAGAGAAAGAGAAAGAGAGAGAGATTGAATAAGACCTGACTGTTGAGATAACAAGGATTACTTGCAGTATTTTCAACTCTTTAGCATTTAAACCAGCCATACCTGGCCAAAATGCAATATTTGGGCCAAATACAAACTGGCCGATTAGAGTCCCTTACACGTAACCTACAGTGTCTTACTAAAAGTAAACAATCACATCACCGAAATCTTAAAGCTACAACATAACATATGACTAATTCAAATCAATGTGAATAAATAAGCACCACCTTTTGAGTGATGGGCCTCATGGAGGCAATGACAAATGAGTGAGACCTTGGGCATTATGCTGTGCTTGAGAAGAAGACCCATGAAGCCAGGTGAAATTGTTGAGATGGCTCTGTAGTACAAATGTCTTGTTTTCAAAAAGTTCAGAATTACAATCTTCCTACAAAACCTTAGTCACAATTTATGTTCCAGTTGTAGTGGAAATGGTACACTCCTCTCATGGGACAAGTGGTAAAAACAAGTCACTAAAAATTGAAAAGAGGTCACCAGTGCAGGGAGTCGTGTCAGTCATTATACCGAGTTCTCGGTTGGAGTTAAGTGTTAGTTACATCTTACAGTCGAGTTTCGAGTAACAGTCAAGGAAGATGGTCCAAATTCGGTGTCTTGCAGAGCTATCAGCAATAGCACAATAGACAAAGCGGTGTATTACCATTCCGGTATAGAAGAGATACACCATATCCAATACCAAGAAAATATCATGGCTACTAGAGTAGATACAACAGTCACAACATGGCTGCTAATTATAACTGTAGGAAACACCCACATCATAACAGTTCCTAACACTAGATTAATGAAAATTAAGTTATTTTACTAAATTCTTTCTTATATTTAAAATCAATTGAGAGAAACACAGAACATCTCAACAGAAATATGGTAACGAAAGGGTTAATTCAAAATGATGTGAATAAATAAACATTCCATTTAACAGAAGAATCTGAATGCTGAGGGGTTAAAACAATGGTGATGATGATGATGATGATAAAGATGAAAAACATTGCATTTAAACAGACGCTTGGTAACAAAAGAAGTATTCAAATTAAAACCTTTTATCCATAAATTTCTGTTATGTTCCAAACAACAACAAAATAAAGAAATTGCTTTATTAAACTGTTCGTTATTTTCAGCATTAATTGAAACAAAAGAGAAGCTTATTTCAACAGAAACATAACAACAAAAGTGTTGAAAGAGCGTGGCTGTGTGGTAAGAAGCTTACTTCCCAACCACATGAAACCGGGTTCAGTCCCACTGCGTGGCACCTTGGACCAGTGTCTCCTACTATAGCCTGGGGCCGACCAAATCCTTGTGAGTGGATTTGGTAGATAGAAACTGAATGAAGCCTGTTGTGTGTGTGTGTACCCCACCAATTCTTGACAAGCGTTGGTACATTTACATCCCCATAACTTGGCAGTTTGGCAAAAGAAATTGATAGAATAGGTACAGGGCTTTACAAAAAAATAATAAGTACCGGGGTCAATTCATTTGACTAAAAGCCTCCAAGATTGTGCCCCAGCATGGCCACAGTCAAATGACTGAAACAAGCAAAAGATAGATAAATAGATGGACAGACGGACGGATATACATATAAATGGGCTGGGTTTCTCCCCACTCCCTCATCCTCTCTGGTGATTTTTGTGATACAGGCCATCAAAATCTACCTCTGAAGTGCTAGAGTCACATGTTGAGCACTCTGTTCCACTAAACCCCACCCCACCCCATCATAAGCCTCAGAATCAAAGCCAAGTGAAGTCATTCCTACATCAAGACCATGTCTATCAAGCTATTTATTTATCACTCTAACCACTCCTCCTTGTGTGCATGCCTTCTGCCTGTCTGTCTGTCTATGTATCCATCTATCATATCTACTTACCTCCACATCCTACCTACCTATCTTACCTACATACTGTACTTGATAGCATAAAAGCTGCATGGGCATATTAGATGTGTCCCACTTTCAGCAGCTCAAACCTGAGAGAAGTAGCCTGTTGTGCATTAAAGCATGCAACATTTAAAGCAATCTAAGAGTACATTACAAAGCATCACCAAAGTACTTTTAGCAGTAAATATCACTGTATCTAAAAAAAGTAAGTTAGCTGTACAGCTGAAGATGAAGCTAGCCATCACGATAATGAAAACATCCTGCATATATAGAGTAACAAAAATAGCCTAGAGTGGTGTCTGGGATAAAATTAGCTTATAAAGAGCCTTCCTGGTTCGTATAGGCTCATAGAGTCGGTTTCCCGGCTTCCATGGTGTATATGAAAGGGTGCTGGCTTTGGGTAAAAGAAATTACAGGAGGATCGGGGCCTTTCACGATACTCGTAAAGCTAGAAACTTTACAGCACCCCACTTCTAAGTGTGTGTGTGTGTGGGCATACACACAAGGTGGTGCTGAAAAGTTCCTGCATTTTGGGTAAAAGGAAATACAGGAGGATCAGTTAATTATGATTTTATTCAACATATTCCCCTCTCAGATTCACACACTTATTGCAATGGTCCTTCAGTTTTTGAAGCCCTGTAAAAAGAACTCGGAAGGTTAGGCCTCCAACCAGGCCTTTCATGATACCCTTAATACCAGGAACTAGCACTTGTGCTGGTGGCATGTTTAGAAAATCATTCAAGCGAGGTCGTTGCCAGTGCCACTGGACTGGCTCTCGTGCAGGTGGCATGTAAAAAACACCTTTTTGAGCATGGCTGTTACTAGTACCGTGTGACTGGCCCTCGTGCCGGTGGCACGTAAAAGCACCCACTACACTCTTGGAGTGGTTGGCGTTAGGAAGGGCATCCAGCTGTAGAAACTCTGCCAGATCAGATTGGAGCCTGGTGCAGCCTCCTGGCTTGCCAGTCCCCAGTCAAATCGTCCAACCCATGCCAGCATGGAAAGCGGACATTAAACGACAATGATAATGATGATGATGACGCACACAATTCTTTCAGTTACCGTCTACAAAATCCACTCACAAGGCTTTGGTCAACCCGAGGCTATGGTAGAAGACACTTGCCCCAGGTGTTGCACAGTGGGACTGAACCTGGAGTCATGTGGTTCGGAAGCAAGCTTCTTACCACACAGCTTGGCTTGCACCTATCTTCTGATGTTTCTAATTAAACTTTATTCATTTACCTACGTTTTCCAATAAACTCTAATGACTTATCCATATTTTTTCACTTTTTTCTGAACTGTAAAGATAACTTTTGGATATCTTGTTTGTCTTTCTACATATCTATTTATCTATGAATCTACGCCTATCTATGTCTATCAATCTCTCTCTCTTTCTCTACATCTATTCATCAATCAATCAATCACCTTTCTTTTTGCTTATCAATCAGCAAAGTAATTTCTAAGACAAACTTCAACATAAAAAACAGAAATACCAATCTAAACAACAAACAAACAAACAATGATGGGACATTTATCTGAATGAACTTTATAACTGCTTTCAAATTTCCATTACGTTTATGTACTTAATATTATCATCGTTTATTCCAGTTGAAATTCCATCACCACCACCACCACCACTAGCACCACATTCTGACTTTGCTTCTATCATCCTTGGGAGAGGGGGATGAGGGGAGAATGAGGGGGGAGTAGGATGGTGAGGGGGAAACCAATAAAACAAAGGACAATTAAGTGCTGCAGCTGAATTTGAATATCAAAAGTCTTGTGACCGTGTGCCCATATGTGAGAGAGACCATTGCCATTCCATGTATGCCTTGCTGTTAAGCGCTCCCAATGTTTTGCATTCTTGTTCATTAGTTTCTTTGATATATATCATCATCATCATCGTTTAATGTCCGCTTTCCATGCTGGCATGGGTTGGACGATTTGACTGAGGACTGGTGAACCAGATAGCTACACCAGGCTCCAATCTGATTTGGCAGAGTTTCTACAGCTGGATGCCCTTCCTAATGCCAACCACTCCGAGAGTGTAATGGGTGCTTTTACATGCTACCAGTAGAGTTGGAGGTTGGAATAACTGTTTATGGGATAAAAATAACCGTTATATTACTGGTATAATTACCCATGTTAACCCTGATATATATATATATATATATATACATACACACACATGACTATACATAAATTAATATATACACACCCATATTCCTTTTTTGTGACACCCATTACACTGCTCCGACTCTCTCTCTCTCATCCACAGGCTACATTCTACCTCTCTCTCTCTCTCTCTCACACACACACTATTATCTCTCTCTCTCTCCCTCAGACATTCTGTTTCTTTTTTTACATTCTCTCTTTTCTTACTACATATCTCTCTCTCTCCCTCTCTCTCACACACACAATCATCATCATTTCAAAGTCTACTTTTCCATGATCCCATGGCAAAGACAGAATTTGCTGAGGCCGACTTTCTACAGCCAAATGCCCCCACTGACACCAAACCCCCTCACTTCTTTCCAAGTAAGGTAATATTTCCCCATGAGCAGACATGTTTCTACACAAACAAGGAAACATTCACCCTGTACCTTAAATTTTAAAAAAACAAAACAATTACTACCAATTAGCCCTGATCAAATAGACACATAAGAGACATTCCAATCGTGGCTGTCCCATCCCGAACTGCAATGTCCACTAGAGATGGTTTACATTTTTTCTGAGAAATTTAGCTGCTATTTATAGCAGGTCAATGCTTCCTTGTTGTTGTGGTGAGTTGACATGCTTTAATCTTAGCTGGTATTTTAGTCATGGCTTCCTGATCTTCCTGAATTTAAACACAGATCTCTACATGCATGACAGGCAAAATCACAGATACATACATACATGGTGGGAACAAACTTCTTAATTACACAGCCATGTTTGAGGCAATCATCATAATTTAACGTCCGTTTTCCATGCTAGCATGAGTTGGAAGGTTTGACTATATATATATATATATAAGAATATTCTCTTTGAAATGAAATCAATTGAAAGAAACACACTGCATCTCAACAGAAATATGGTAACAAAAGGGTTAAAATATATAATAGAGAAACGATTCTTAACCCTTTCATTACCAAACCGGCTGAAACTAGCTCTGGCTCTGAGTACAAATGTTTTGTTTCCATAAGTTTTGAATTAAAATCTTCCACCAAACCTTAGTCACAATTTATGTTCCTAACACTAGCTTAATGATAACTAAGTTATTTTACTAAATTCTTTGTTATACTCAAAATTAACTGAAAGAAACACAGAACATCTCAAAATAAATATAGTAACAAAAGGGTCAAACGTTTGCAAGGGGTTGTTTCATCATTCACTTGCAGCCATACCAACAACTACTTCCATAAATATGGCACACAAACAAAACTATTAAGCTGGCCACATCTGTTGATTCACACTTTTCAATAAAGAATGTTAACCAGTTTTATTTAGTTCAGTTTTTTTATGAAAACTTGACATTTCATAAAAAACACTTGGTGAAAAATGTGTCATTAGAAAATGGTTCATTATCAATACTTTTGACATTTTTATAATCGTTTTATTTTTTATGTACCATAGGCATAGCTAAAGGCACAGGCATGGTCCGGTTCTACTGCATGGCACCCTTGGGCTCAAGTATCTTCGATTATAGCCCCATGTCAACCAACGCCTTGTGAATAAAATAGGTAGATGGATACTGGGCCTAAGTCCATTGTGTGTGTGTGTGTGTGTGCGTGTGTGTGTGTGTGCATGTGTGTAGTTGAACAAATCAACCCCAGTACCATTTTTTTTTTCAAGCCTGGTACTTATTCTATCGGTCATTTACCAAACTGCTAAGTTACAGGAATGTAAACTCACCAACACTGGTTGTAAGGTGGTGGTGATGCTGGTGGACTAGCACAAACACATACAAAGATATATATATATTTATATATACGACGGACTTTTTTCAGTTTGTCAAACAAATCCACTCACAAGGCCTTTGGTTGGCCCCAGGCTATAGTAGAAACACTTGCCCAAGGTGCCACACAGTAGAAACCCAGAATCATGCGGCTGGGAAGCAAGCTTCTCACCACACAGCCATGCCTGCACCACTCTCTCTCTCTCTCTCTCTCTGATATATATATATATATATGCTTAACTAAACCCTTCCAAGTGGCACCCGAGCATTCTGTATAATCATTAAACCCTTTCTATATTCAACATAAAAATCCTGTCATCCCAGTCTTACCAAGGCAGCCCAAATGAATGCAACAAGGCTTGTATCTTACTTTCGTATTTTCTCTCATCCCATTTACACGTTGTCGGTCATCTTTATGATGACCAATTTGCTGTAGTTGCTTAGGTTCTGCCTATTAGCACTTGACTTATTGATTTTTAACCCAATTATCCACTGAGGACGTAAATAGATTATGATTTATTGATTATTAGAAAATCGTAATTGCCCGAAACATTTACCTCCGTCGATCTGCACAAGCATTAGAAAAGTCACTAAGCTATTTAACACCAATATCGTGGCACTATTTTTAACGATCACTTCTCATTTGTTATTGTCTAAACTGAAATCAATTGAAAATTATTGTGTAGTATTAGCTTTGAGTTGCCAAATATCACCAGTTCTGCTGGATAGAATATCCAAAATTTATGTTCTTAAAGCAACACAAACATTTTTTATTTAAGAAGTTACAATGAAAATCCTGTATAAATTTGCATTAATTTCTCTTAACCTACCTGGAAAGAGTTTACAAAGTGGTTGGCATTAAGAAGGGCATCCAGTCAGAGGAAGCTTGACTAAAGCAGACGTTAGAGTACAGCACAGTCCTTGGGACATGTTGGGTCCTTGTCAAACCGTCCAACCCTTGCCCGTATGGAAGATGGACATGAAAACAGGAGGAGAAGGAAGAGAAGATGGGAAGCAGAAGAAGAGGTGGAAGGAGGTATTTGCAGACCACTGCCATAACCCTGAAAACATACACTATGCAACCACATTACTTTCCACCACCACCACCACCCCATGTGCTTATGTCCATATATATACATATATATATATGTGTGTGTGTGTGTGTGTTGTCCAGATGTTTTGCGTTCTTGTCCCAGATAGATATACATACATATATATATATACACACATGCATTTGTATTGTATGCATATGGCATAGATGACAAATGACTGACAACTGGATGAAGGAAAATCACAAAATGAGTTGGTGTTGGTGGGTAGAAGCGAGAGAGAGAGAGAGAGAGAGAGAGAGGGAGAGAGAGAGAGAGAGGGAGAGAGAGAGAGAGAGAGAGTTGTTGGGTACGAAAAGAAAAGCCATGTCCTACATGTTGACAAGTGCAAACTGTATTTGCATGTGTGCGATTCTTTGACAGCAAAGTACATATATTTTGTCTATGTAGAAGTCCACAGCAGGGTGTGTGTGTGTGTGTGTAATTAATAAAAAAAAAAAATGAGAGAAAAACAACAACGCGAGGACATGGTACATGCGAAGTATTAATAAGATGCTCACGAAAGGAAAGAAAGGGTGTTTTACGTTTCGAGCAAAGCTCTTCATCAGAAACAGGAGAGAGACGAAAGTCCCCCCCCCAAAAAAAAAGTTAAGCCTGGTAACTTTATTCTATCAATCTCTTGTGCTGAACCAATAAGTTATGGGGATGTAAACAAACCAACTACTGTTTTTCAAATGGTAGTCAGGGAGAAACATAAACACACACATGTATATTTGCTGCTTCCAGTCTTTCATGGAAACATGTCTGGCTAAGGTGGAAATATCACCTTACTTGGAAACAGGTGAAGGTTGGTGACAGAAAGGGCATTCAGCCATAGAAAATTTCCCTCAATAAGCTCCATACAACCTATACAAGCATAGAAAAGTGGGCACTAACACAAACATGATGATGACGATAACAATCGTCAAGTGGTAACAACAGAGATGCGACTCAGAATTCTGTGCCCGGGTCCTCCGTCCTGTATTATCTGTGGCTGGGTCCTTAATTTCATGTTGCGTGTCTATACCAGTGTTTCTCAACCATTTTACCCTTGCGTAACCCTTAAAAGAAATTACATGTCTCAAGGAACCCCTAACCAATAACATGTTGTTCATGCATAGTAATATTACAATCATGAAATTAGCATTAGCTTATCTCATGCTTTCTCATGGAACGCCTAGGAACCTTCCACAGAACCCAGGGTTCCAGGGAACTCCGGTTGAGAAATGCTGGTCTATACCAATAAACACCAAGGTAGCCTATTCCTCTTCGTTTAGCAGGTGTTTGGTTCCCATAGAAATAGTTGACGTACAGCTTAATCTTTTCTTCATCAGAAGTGCTCCGTAAACTTTCAAGTCTGCATTGTTTGATGGTTTCGAGTTAATCTGTTTAATACAGGCGTACATCCATATAATACACTGGTTAGTCTCTATCTCTTTCTCTTTCTCTCTCTCTCTCTCTCTCTCTCTATATATATATATATATATATAATATGTGTGTGTGTGTGTGCATGTATACATGTGTGTTATTAACCTGTTGGTACACTTCCAACTTCAAGAAATCAATGAGCAACAACTATACAAAAACAAAAGCTATTGTGTTTGGCAGAGCAAAGATGGTGATGATGATGATGGTGATAATAACAATGATAATAATAATAATAATAATAGCAGTAGTAGTAGGAGTAGTAAATAACAATAACATCTATAATTAAAATAAATTAGTCAATGTCTAAAATATGTAAAATTAATAACATTAACGCCAATAATAATAACGATGATGAGAGGGAGGAGGAGAAAGGTAATAATAATAATAATAATAATATTATTGAGTAAAATAACATTGCCATTATGAAGCTAGTATTTGGAACATAGCTTGAGTGTAGAATCTTGATGGTTTTTATTAGATTGAGGGAAAAGGTTGTGCGCCAAACTTGTGCCGAATGGTCATGCCATCAATGCTGAACTTTACTGCGAGCAACTTGATTGAATCTATGATGCGCTGGTTGAAAAGTACCCAAAACTTGTTCGTCAAAAATGCGCTTTGTTTCAACAAGACAATGCAAAGCCGCATATGTCCAGAAAGACCAGCAACAAGGTTGAAGAATTGGATGGTGTGGAAGTTCTGCTGCATCCAGCCTATAGTCCAGGCGTTGCTCCATCTGACTACGGTCTCTTCCAATCAATGCAGTACTTTATGAAAGGTCACCGATTCAAGTCATTCGACGAAGCTGAAGAAACCTGCTAAGAATTTTTTGATTCAAAGCTGAAGGATTGGTACTTTGGCCAAATCCGAAAGCTCGCAGATCATTGGCAGAAGGTCATGGAAAATGATGGGGTTTATTTTGAAGAATAGTTGTTGTTGTTTTTGAATAAATTCTTGCATAAAAAAATCCTTATTTTAACACGGTGCATGAATTTTTTCCTTTCAACCCAGTAATTTAGATCACTTTAAAACAGGTCACTTGTATTACAGAAGCAGGGACAGTTTCAGGCTGGTTGGTATCGAATAGGTTAACCCTTTCGTTATTATATTTCTGACCAAAATAGACCCCTCATGAGTTTCAATTAAATTCTAAAATAATCATGAATTTAGACTAGTCTCATTAAACACCTGTAACTTTTTTATTTATCAACATATTAATGTGATATTTGGTGAGGTTGAGGGAGGTCATTCTGCTTTCAGGGTGGAACTGTTGGTGTGTTTTGTGGTGCCTTTTGTCTAGAGAGAAAGGGAGACCAAGGGCAGGTTTGACTGACCCAATCTTTAGCTATGCTTCTGCTGTCTCCTCTTGACCCACAAATAAACCCAACTGAAATAACAATGCCTCCTTCAAAGAAAGACACTAAATCTTCTGGACAATTCTTTCACAGACTTTGGTGCAACCCAGATGCCGCATAACACCCCCTGCCAGCACAGAAACTTCAGATTACAAATCTCTCTCTCTCTTTCTCCCTTCTTATCTATTGTCTATCTCTGCTGTAAGGGTTACACTCGATACTCAAACTTTAATCTGAGAATATGCGATTGTCTGCATGTAGGTAAAAACTGCAACATTCACCCCCACCACAATAACTTCTCTCACGTGCAAGTTATCAGCAACAAGAACAAACAGCTACTTCAGCTGAAAAAACTTTCTTCGTCCACCACCCCCACCCCACTCCCCACCACTCTTCTGAACACATTGTCTGCTTCTTCTGCTCCCCCCACTCCCGACCACCACCAACTTGTAAAAACCCATCTCATCCTACGTCAAGGACTTACAGCTTACTTTGCCCTGCTCTGAAATGATTGCTCTCGCTAACCCAATGGTTTTTTTTGCTTACCTCTCACGTGCACCCCACACTTCAGATCGCTGATACAAAAAATGGATTCTGCAACAATACAATTCGTTTTCAGGAGCAGGAAGAGGAGAAACATCATCATCATCATCATTATCATCATTATTTAAAGTTTACCTTTCCATGCTTTTGTGGGTTAAATGGAATTTGTCAAGGCAGATTTTTCCTTGATCAGATATGCTTCCTGCCACAAACCCTCACCCGTTACTTGCGGCAAGGTAATATTTCCCATGACCAGACGGAATTTGTTGAGGCAAATTTTGTCATGGAAGATGCAATTCCTGCTGCCAACTCTCAACTATTTCCAGGTAAGGCAATATTTCCCATGGCCAGACATGTTTTTCCACGGAAGACTACAAATGAACAACACCTGGGGCAAATTGTCTTCTACTATATCTCCGGAGTCAACCAAAGCCTATGGAAACTAAAAGAAGCCCATCATGCGTGTGTGTACGCATGTGTTTGTGTGTACCCTTGTCTTGGCATCGCATGACAGTTGTAAACAAGTGTCACTGTCATAGAAGCAGTGTCATTTGTTTTCAGTCTTCCATGAAAAACATGTCCGGTCATGGGGAAATATTACCTTGATTGGAAACAGGAAGAGCATCCAGCTATGGAAGACACACTTCAACAATTTCTATCAGCGTCATGGAAACATGGAAAAGTGGACGTCAAATGAAAATGATGATGCTGATGATATGTCTGATAAAAAACGACAGGATGGTCATAGCTGGAATGTGTCTATCATAGGTCTGCTTGTTGAGACCATCATCATCATCATCATGTAATGCCTATTTTCCATGCTGGCATGGGTTGGACGGTTTGACTGAAAACTGGGGAGCTGCACCAGGTTCCAATCTGATTTGCCATGGTTTCTACAGCTGGATGCCCTTCTTCCGAACGCCAACCTCTCCAAGAGTGTAGCGGGTACTTTTTATGTGCCAGTTACGAAACACCAGCATCAGCCATGACTGCGACCTCACTTGGCTTGACAGGTCTTCTCAAGCACAGTATATTACCAAAGGTCTCGGTTTTGGTTGACTCAAGGCTATAGTAGAAGATACTTGCCCAAGGTGCTACACAGTGGAACTGAACCCGGAACCATGTGGTTGAGAAGCAAGCTTCTTATCACACAGTCATGCCTGCTCCTTTGCAAAAAAAAAAAAAAAAGAAAATCATAATTGTGATTGTTATGGTTGGAATGTTTTTGATCACAGGTTGATCTACGAGTTGAGTGCAGTCCTAGGGTTAAACAGCTACACTTCTCACAGCATACCATTGTCGTTGCTATTGTCAAGTTGTTATCAACATCATCTCTGAATTTGATATTAGCAACAACAATAACAACACCAGCAACATTTCTGTGCCACTATCATCCACTTCTTACCATTCAGTACCATTGTTGTTGTTGTTGCTGTATGTAATCTCACAAGTACCTCTTCTCTAGCCTTCGATTTGTTCCAATAAAAATAAGGTTAACAGTAAAAACTGGGTCACCTTTTTTTTCTTTCTCCCAAACCCTTCCACACCCCCCACAAACACTCTCTGAAGTGCACAACGCTGAAGAGGGGGATGGAGAAGAACTCCAGTAAAATGAGTCGACAAGGGTTTAGACTCTGACCTGTCTGAATGTGTGTTTGCCATCTGAATTAAAACAAAATATACTGTGGGTACATGCGCGTGTGTGTGTGTTTAATTAAACTGTGCACATATGGACCTAATTATGCTTGCCTGCATTTGATTGGTCCAGAATACTGTATGCATATATGGTGTTTAACAGAATAACATATACTACATGTGTAAATGGTGTTTAAAAAAAACAATACGTACATATATATATATATGAGGGGGTTCTGGAAAGTTCCTGGCTTTGGGTAAAAGAAAATACAAGAGGATCAGTTAATTATGATTTTATTCAACATATTCCCCTCTCAGATTCACACACTTATTGCAGCAGTCCTTCAGTTTTTCTAAGCCCTGAAGGGATATAATATAAGTGGTTATGGTGGCTTTATAACAGCTTTGACTGCTATTTCTAGACATGTAAGGGTTTTTGCAACCCTCTCCATTATAACTGTGATTTATTCACAATTATACAATCTTCTTTTATATATATATATATATATATATATATATATATAAGCAATGTTAAATCTCTGAACGAGGTATTAACAGTAACTGCACGATAAAGTGAAGTATATTTGTCACTTAAATGTGGCTGACCCCTATATATATATATAGGCAAGTTCATTGCACACTTTTTATTGACTCTACTATGTAAACACACACACACTGGGCTTCTTTCAGTTTCTATCTACCAAATCCATTACCAAGGCTTTAGTCGGCACACGTACACAGCAGAAGGCACTTGTTCAACGTGCTGAGCTGTGAAACAGGATGCAAAACCACATGGTGGAGGAACAAACTTCTTAACCACCCCCTATTCATGCACTGCACCTATACGGGGTGGCAGGGTGGAAATGAAGGAACTCTAGGCATGCTGATTACAAATGCCAACTGTATGGCTGGGAGACTGTTAGCTCAGGGGAGCCGTCTGCATACTGAATACACATATGGTCAGGGTCTCTAATATGTAATAGAGTGAGATGAAACACTTTGATCGAATATGATTACTCAAGTAATTAGCAGGCAAGAAACTCCTTAATTAAGGTTGATTTTTAAAAAAATAATAAACGAACAAGTGCAGGAATGGCTGTATGGTAAGAACCACATGGCTCTGGGTTCAGTCCCACTGTGTAGGACCTTGGGTAAGTGTCTTCTACTATAGACTCGGGCCAACCAAAGCCTCGTGAGTGGATTTGGTAGCCAGAAACTGAAACAAGCCTGTCATACATATGCATTTGTATGTGTGTGTGTGTGTGTGTGTATGTCATTGTCCCCCACCATTGCTTGACAACCGATGGTGTGTTTATGTCCCTGTAACTTAGCAGTTCAGCAAAAGAAACCAACAGAATAAGTACTAGGCTTATAAAGAATAAGTCCCAGGGTCGAGGTGTTTAACTGAAAAAACCCTCCAAGGTGGTGCCCCAGCATGGCCACAGTCAAATGATTGAAACAAGTAAAAGAATAAAAGAACAGGTGTGGCCGTGTGGTTAAAAAGCACAACGGAGTGGGGGTGTCGATCAGTTCGACTAAATCCTTCACAGAAGTACTCCAGCATGGCTGCAGTCTAATGACAAAACGATTAAACATGGGAGACAATCCCAGTAAGATCAGTCGAGTGAAACCTTCAGACAGACATAGTATGGGCGTTAATCTGGTCTACAAAATCCAGCTGATGAAATTAACTGAGAACACACGTTTCGATTTGAACAAGCGATATTAATTCTACTGAGGTGGCAAAGCAAGACCAGTTGTTTGTTCACAGAATAAAGTTCACTTCGCTGGGACGTGAACTCGGAAACTCAGAACGTTAACGAGATCGCAATTAAATAGCGAAAAGCTTTTAATCGGACACGTGAGTGAGTCAGCCAAACGGCCCGGTTAGGGTTACAGGGTGATGGTGCGGTCACTCCAAATCCGAGAAATAGCAGCCAAGTTACTTCGAATCACACTCGTCATCCTTGTAAAATAAAGACTCTTTGGAAAAATACAATCCTGTACGTGTGTATAAATATGAGATGGTCACGCCTGAAACGCCAGATCTGGGACTCAATGATAATAATAAGTACAACCACTTCGGTACTTGACTGGTGTTCATTTTATCGTGCCCCGTCGTCTTTCGCTTGAAGGCTCGAAAATCAAAGTCGACCTGAAAAATCTTATCGTGCACCATTTCAAGAGAATATTAAAACATTAAATAAAATAGAATAAATAAGAGTATTATTGTAACATACCTGGTCTATGGGTAAACCGAAGAAATCTGAAAGTGGTGTCAGCAAACGAGACCCCATACAAAATTCGCCTGTGTATACCATGTTTGGTTCGTTCGGCCGCTTAGAGTGAGTTTATTACAGACAGAGAAGACGAGACGAGAGAGAGAGAGAGAGAGATTGAGACAGAGATAGATAGAGAGAGAGAGGGGAAAAAAAGAAAGAAGGGGAGGGTGAACAAGTGAACGTTTGTGTGTGTGAAATGAAGAAGAAAAGAAAGATTGAATCCGATCAGTCTTGTTCCTTTTGGGAAGGTTATTTGTAGTTACTTTTCACTTCAAAAGAAGAAAAAGATTTTCAAGTGAAAGATAGTCCCATATATAAAGTATATAGTTGGTAGAAAAACTTGTGCGACAAGGTAGATATTTCAAAACTTGGGCTCTCTTCTCTCGTTTTAACAAGGGTTTTTGTTATATATATATATATATAATTGGTGGAAAAGGTAGAATGACAAGATCGGCAAATATCTCAAAACTTAGGTTCTCTTCTCTCTTGTATTTCACTTTTTTTTTTAAAGAAGGGTTTTCAATTTGCTTTGGTAAGGTGTCCTTTTTCTCTCCTTGTTTACAAATCGTTTCCTTTCCTCCTTCACAGCTGTCCTCACATTGCCACACTCATTTCTCAAGTGTAATTAATATAAAGTTTTGCAGTCAAAATGCAGCAATACAGTCGTTTGCACAAAAGTGAGCAGAGAAGAAGTGAGAAAACTATATTTCACTATTTTAAAAAATGTTAATTCACTGTTTTCTTATTTCTTTCTCTCTCTCTTTTCCTTCCTCCAAAACTGGGGCGTGTCTCCTAATATCTCCTACGTTTGTAAGTGATTTCTTTTTTTCTTCTTCCTTTCTTCTCAAACTTGTTTTGTTTCTTTTAACTCTTTTCCCAAATTAATCTTGTAAAAACAACTTCACGGCACTTAAAAAGAGACGTTGCGGTAGACGGTATTCTTGTTTACACTTATTTTTCTAGGGCACTGCTATATGCGATCATATGCTTCGAAATAGTCCAACCAGAAGAATGTGTTACAATTACCATTTGTAGGTCTGATGCCCTATATATATATATATATATATATATATATATATGTATATATGTAATGTGTGTGTGTGTAAAAGTTTGTATGTATATACCTCGGCTCTACATACGAAGGTGACAGTATAAAAGCATTTTTACTAGATTATATTCCGATGTACATCGGTGGGGTTTTTCCTATTTTCATACCCCAATTACCGTTTATATTTATACAATTACAAACACACACACACCCAGAAAGAGCACTCCTTTTAGAAAAAGCGCGCCTCTACTTGTCTATATATATTTACATCCGTAACATATGGGCAAGTATGTATATCTTTATTATATACTTGTGTGTGTATGCGCAATATTTTGCAGCAATTCAAATTATATATTTTAAGATTAGAGTAAGTCTAAATTTAAATAATAATTTGTGTATATATATATATGTGTGTGTGTGAGAGAGAGAGAGAGAGAGAGAGAGAGAGAGAGAGAGAGAACTAAAGAACAGATTTTCAAAAAGAAGTAGACGGATGTGCGTGTAAATATATATTATATATTACTATAAATAAGTTTTTGGCAACGCGAGCCTAAACACTCCACATCACTATTATTTTTATTATCATTATTATTATTATTAGCAGTAGTAGTAACAAAAACAGCCGTTCTCTTAAATATTATTACTGTTATTATACGAGTTGGCTCAGATTAAATTCAAACAAATTAGTCTTGGCAAACACATACTACGAATATAGATTGATGGATGTGAAGAGGCATTCCTTAATTCTTTACAGTAGAGAGAGAGAGAACACCACAACCTGCAATGGTACAATGAAGAATAGGAAATAGTCTTAGAATTGCTCAAAGAAATGCAATCGAAAAAATGGTCATTGGAATTGTAAACAAATCAGGACGAGAGAAAGATATGTGGGTGGGTGCCGTTGCTCTTTGAGCGATTCGAGACAGGACAGTGTAGAGTTGGAACTGTCGCTCACGGTTCTTGAGAGGAATGGTAAACGAGACAGGTCCCAAAGAAAAAAAAAACATGGAATGAATGTATAAATATTATTACTACATTAAAAAACCACTACTTGCTGAAGATCATACCACCGCCTATACAGTGCCTTATACGTGCGAAACCAGTGGTCACTCTCTGACCGGCCTGAACAAACCAACCTTTTAAATATTACTAATCTATGCTACTCATTCGGACATATGAACTACTGACCGATATATATATATATAAAGTGATCCTTAGGGGTCGTGTAAAAACCTTTTCTCTTGTCACCTTTAACTCGTTTTAAGCCAATGTTATTCAAAATAGAACCGAGATATACTAATTGTGTGTGAGTGTGTATGGAGAGAGGGAGAGATATGTATGTATGTATATATATATATATATATATATAGAGAGAGAGAGAGAGAGAGAGAGATGTATATATATATAGAGAAAGAGTGATAGTCTATGTGTGAATATTTCAGTAGGACCTTTAAAGTTGCACGTGCGTTGCTTGTGTTTAGGTTGTTTTCTTTTAAATTCCAGTTGATTGTAATCTATGTTAAATACTATCTGCAAAGTGTGTGTGTGTGTAGAGAGAGAGAGAGAGAGAACTATCTACACAAATGTAAATAAATATATTCGTTTGAACATTATACACTCCGTTGCTTCTCCGATTTTCTCGTTTTGTGCGTTCGTCTACTCAATATCATATATATTTATATATCTATATATATACATATATATATTTATACACTTACACACACACACTGGGAATGTCCCACAACGATGATCGGTCTCTTCAAGTTGGTTTTTTCTCTTAACCTTTCACTTCTCTTTTGTTTATATTATACGTTCGTATGCACTCATTTGTTTTTTCTTTTCAACAAACTGAATATTAAATATTTGGAAAAGTTTTATCGTGTCAGGATGCCTTTCTGTTTTCCTTCAATGCAGATGTAACCATTGACTTTAATAAAGTCCTTGTTCTTAAAAAAAATTGCTATATTACTTTCTCTTTTTCAAGTTTATAAATATTGTTTTGATGTGTTTATCTTTCGTTTTGCTGTTTTCTTTTTAAACAACTGCAATTAATTCACCTTCGATATTGTAGTTAATGTGTCAGTATATTAATTATCATTAACAACATTAATTATAACTGTTGTTATTAATCATAACCTTCATTTCATAAAATTATTAGACGCAGTCAAAACATTCTTTTTTTTTTTTCTTTTACATTACACTGCAGTAACATAAATGTAAATTTTGCTGCCAAAGATGTTGGTGAATTGGCTAACATAGAAAATATTGATAGATTTTTTTCAGCTCTCGAAAAATAAAATAAAAAATATCTTGGAAGTGATGACACGAAATCGTTTCGTTTTTTGTTTGTTTTTGTTGCTTTTTGCTGCTTCACTGCTTCTTTGTTTCTGTTTTTGGTAAAAATTTCCTTTTCTTTTCATTTAATGAACCAGCACTAAACGGAAAACTTTGCTTGTTAAGAGGAATGTTTCGTTTTGTTACGGGTCCTTAAAGGGTTTAAAAAAAAAAAAATGTTGTCAATATTATACACATGAAGCAGTATATATTATATATAATATATATGTATATGAGTATTATATATATATATATATATATATATATATATATATATATATATATATATGGTATTCGCTTATGTTATTAATGTCATACAGCTGGTAAAAGATATGTCATGTAGGATATAAGCTTTATGTAAGCTTCATGACTTTGACAAAAATCACGACAAATGAAATAATAAATAAAATGAACTTCATCCGGGGGTAAGTAATCTTACCCCCAAAAAAGAGATAAAAATAAAACCCAGTCCGGTAGCAACAGCTTCATAAATATTTCAAGAGTTCGAAAATAGGTCCTGAGCCTGTTTAATCGTTAATTAATTCGTCGTGTGTTGGGGGTTATTTAATGCAAACAAAACTGTTGTGGAAATGCGGCTGATATGAGTTGAGGAGCGAGCACCTTTAATCATGTCAGCATCTTCGTTAAAATTCTCCCTCTGCCCGCAAGCAACCTTCAAGAGGATTTGTTTATATTTACACACGCCACAAACAAACCCTTGAAAGTGCTTGCTTCCTCAATCACGTGTAGCCATAAAGTAAGGTCAAGCCTAAAACCATCGATGGTAAAGAGAAGACAAATCTGTCCATATCACATCGTAAAGGCCATCTTCTTTATCACTGTCCTTCCTTTCATCACCATCATTATTATTATTATTATTATTAGAGATTAAAAATGTCTTTCTTCCTTCGTTTGTTTTGATTGATCATCTGCTTCTTTTTTCTCTTTCTTCTTTTCTTCTCTGTGTGTCATTCAATCTCTAATAAATCCTTCCATCCTCAAATCTTCTCTTTCGGTCAAGTAGTCCAACATTCCGCCGCGGTATCTTTCCTCCAGAGCTGGGCTGGGAGGAAACAGAGAAACGGGAGGGGGAAAATTCCTCTTCTTCTCTGTTCGGGTCACTTTGCTTTTTCCCTTCTTTCGTTACGCTTTCTCTTTCTCTCTCATTTCAGATTTGTTCAGAGTTCTCTTATCCTGATTAGAACTCTTCCGGTGTAGAAAACGCATTATCGCCCTTGTACATTTGTTCCATCAAGATCACTCTTTTGTACAAAGTCGTTTAACCCTTTGCCTGTCAAAGCATTTTGATGAGTTTGTCCTAAATGTCCATTCTTGTTTTCAGACTTTAAGTTAGCCCTTGTTTTACACGATCTGAATAATACAAAGCTTTGCTTTCGTAGATCCCAAGTTACTGTGGTGGTTGAAAAATATTGAGATGAAGCATGGACGCCAGAGAAATATGTCCTCTGTATAACATGTAATGGGTTAAATTATATATATATATGTGTGTGTGTGTGTCTATCTTAACCAAGAACAGAATGCTAACCATTTTCTTAAGAACCCTTCGTTAAAGAGAAGATGAAATGTTAATTGAGTTTTGAAATAGCTATCACTACCCCATTGGAAAGAATTGGAAGGCAAAAAGGTAAAAAAAAAAAATTTAATTTTGGTAGACAAAGACAGACATAGACACACACGTACACACAAACACACACATAAATATTCACCATCATCATCATCTAGCATCTGTTGTCCATGCTGGCATGGGCTGGACAGTTTGACCAGGGCTGGTAAGCTGGAGAGCTGCACCAGGTTCCAGTCTGATTTGGCCTGGTGTCTATGGCTGGAAGGCCCTTCCTATCACCATCCACTCTACAGAGTTTGCTGGGTGCTTTTGCATGGTACTGCACAAGCTTTTTTATGTGGTGCCACACGAGCACTTCCACGTGACGCTGCCACGAGTGCTGTTCACAACCAGTGGGACCAGTCTTATCACCTCTGCTGTGGAGTATGGCTCTTCTTGAGTACAGCAAAGCACCGGGTCTCTCGGACCTTCGTCACCTTGCCCAAAAGGTTCAGTGTCTTGGGGTCATCCTTCACTCCTTTGTCCCATGTCCTCCTGGGACTCCCACTTCCACATGTTCCAGTCAGAGAGCGTAAGTACCAAAACCTTTCAATGCTGTGCCACAGCATGGCCACAACTCAATGACTGAAACAAGTAAGAAAAAAATCCCCTAAAGATGCATTTAAAAATGCAATCTTGGATATATAAAGTCTGAATAAAAGATAATAGTCATAACTAGAATGCCTATGGTTAAAGGTTTGCTAAACGATGTCCTGACTTGGAGCTAAATAAAATGGCCCTACTTCTTTCTGATTGCCGCCAAGTGCTGGATTAACCATTAAGCGAAATAAGCAGAACTTTGCTTCCCAACCACATGGTTCTGGGTTCAGTCCCACTGAGTGGCACTTTGGGCAGGTGTCTTCTGCTGTAGCCTTGGGCTGACCAAAGCCTTGTGAGTGGATTTGGTAGACAGAAGACTGGAAGGAGCCCATTATATATATATATATATATATATATATATATATATATATATATATATATATATATATATAATATAATATTATATTATATATATATATATATATATATATATATATATATATATATATATATATATATAATATAATATATTATATATATATATATATATATATATATATATATATATATATATATATAATATAATATTATATTATATAGATATATATACGTATACATTTGTGTGTGTGTGTATGTCTGTGTTTGTCCCCCCTCCATCGCTTGACTACTGATGTTGGTGTATTTACATCCCTGTAACTAAGTGGCTTGAAAGAGAATGAGGTGACTAAGAAATAAACAATTATCTTTTGAACTTCATTGGCTTACAGCTGTTTCAGCTCTATGCTTGTCTAGCACTTAGTTCTGGAGCATATGTGTATTGAGTAGTAGTACACCACGTTATTAGTCTCGCAATGCCTAAGCAATACACACACACAATATACACAATAAGCTTCCACACAATTTCTGTCTCCCTGATTCATTCCAAAGACATTCGTTGGCTTGGGGTTATAGATGAAACTTGCCCAAGGTACCACACAGTGGGACTGATCTCCAAACCACGTGTTCGCAAAGCAGGCTTTTTAACCACACACCCAAGCCTGTCTTAGTATTTTCTTTTATTTTTGTTTTTGCCTTCTTTCGTTTTATGATCACAAAGTGAAAGTGGAAGAATTATTTTCAATAAAAACTGATTAGTTTGAACAAAAATGAAAAAAATGAAAAAAAAATTTTTTTTTCAGAATCTACCCCAATTCTATCCCGATTGAAACAAACAAAATATTGAAAAAGTTAAAATCAAAAAATATTTATTTATTCATCTATTTGGTAAAATTTAAATTGAAAACGAATCCAAAGAAAGTTTTGAGAGGGAAAAATAAAAGAAATTGGCGTGGGTTGCCTTTTTGACATGTCTGTTAGGACATTGTCAAATAACGTCAATATTTCGTTTTTGACATTTTGATCACAAACCGAAAGAATATCCATTTTTTTTTTGTCCTTTTCTCGAAAAGCAATCGATTTGAGATAAACTTAGCTGCTATTTTTAGCAGAGCGAGCGACCACATAGAAACGAAATTGAGAAAAGTTGTTCTTTTAGTGACAGATCGGTCCTGAAGAGGAAAATTATTATGACCAAAATAGCGATCAAAACCCAAAAAACTTTAGGGTTACATTATTTATCCAATGTGTCCTGCTTTCAGACAGGAGGAAGTGATTCAAGAAGAGATTTAGCTATTGTGTCTTGCAGGTCAAGTGACAAAAAAAAAAAAAAAAGAAAAGAAAAAGAACTCCTTGGTTTGTTTCTGATGGCGAACTTGAGATAATTAAATAAGGGAGTTTAGATATTCACACACACATACGTGTATATATATATGTATATATATATATATATATGTGTGTAGACATATATATATATATGTGTGTGTGTGTGTGAAAAGTCGTAGAGGAGTAAAAGAGGGAGAAATGCACGCACTGTTTGAACTAATTACATAATAATCTCTCGTTTTCTCTCTCATTGTCTTTCTCTATGTCTCTCATTCCATCTCTCTCTTCCATTCTCCCTCCCTCCCTCTCTCTCTCTCTTTTTCCTTCCTTCCTCCCTCTGTCTCATTCCTCTTTAAATTCTACTGTAGCGTAGATGATGATGATGACGGTGGTGGTGGTGACGTCGGAGTAATTGATGTCGAAGTCAGTATTGGATGGTGCCCCGCGCCGCGCGTTATTCGTTTCCTCGCTTTAAAATTCGCTGCTGCTGCTGCTTTGTTCGGCTGATGGCCAACTAAAAAAAAAAAAAAAAATATCACCAAAAAAATACATAAAAAAAACAAAGATCTTGCCCTGACTTATAAAAAGGGGGAGCGGTTCGTATCAACAAATATTTTCCAAGATGGCTTCTAACAAAGCGGTAAGTTACTTCTGTTTCCCACCTTGCATGTGCCACATGCCTGATGGTTATTAGAAAAAACCTTCCATAAGCCTCAGTGCCCGTTCTGAAGACAGACATTACAACGTCTCCATTCTCTGTGGATGCCTGAGTTTCTATGTCTCTTTCTCTCCCTGTGTCTGTCTTCATGGCAAATCTCAGATTATACATATAGACACATATATATACATATATATGTATGAAGTGCACATACGCATATATATAATGCGTATATGTTATATACATATGTATTTTCTACACCCACACATGTATACATACGATCATAATTAAATATATGTGCATGTGTTTTCATATAAATGTATATATATATGTATATGTTTTAATAATTGTGTATGTTTTCATATAATTTAGTGTGTGTATATATGTGTTTTTCATATAATTGTGTATATATATATTTATATATACACACTCGTCTTCATATATATTTGTATACATATATATATATATATACGTCTTTCATCCTCAGAGCTGGGTTTTCGTTGTTTTTTTTTTAATTGTCTAATTATTTTATTTACATTTGATTCAATTTTTTTTTTTCAATTAAGATATTTAGCATCGTTAATTTTTTTTTTTCCGATTACCTTAATACAACATCAGTTTAGACTGATACCTTAACCATTTCGCTGTTCTGTGTTCGAATTTCGCTCTGGGTCGTCTTAACTTCTTACCTTTAATAAACTGCCGCCACAAATTGCTGAGCGTGTGTATATGTGTGTGTATATATACGGAAAGTAATTTTTAATCTATTAAATATAGCCCTTAGCATTTCTTGTACCGTTTGAAAGGGGGTAGACTGGTTTGTAGCCAGGCATTAAATTGCTAATTATTGTCAATAAGGTTTTATAAATGCCTATATCTACACTTAACCCTAGGTTAACTTTGCCAATTAACAGGCCTGACCTACGGTGATATATAAATATAATCCAAGCCCAACCGTGACTGCCTACACAGGATTAGGGGTACACAGGATAACGATATACTATATACACAACTATTCCTTACCTAAAGACATTAGGGTGTCATTCTAATGATTTAGCTACTATTTCTAGCAGATCTGACGACCACAGATTTTGCCATCGTTTTATCAGTATTGTTTATTGTGCTAATGATCCTGGTACATAAATATTGTACAATGTTGTTTTATTTTCTAAATACATGCTGTTTACGAAGTCTTGTTTACCTGTTTTACGTTAATTTCTCAACATTTGTTTAATATCCGTCGTAATTATACCGTCCCAAATTGGATAGGACCCACGAGTACTTGTTTGTAAGCATGTATGTATGGTGCGTGTATGTATATGTAAATATATATATATATATACACACACACATTGTTGTTGCCTACTGTATATTTTTACTAATGTCATTTTCTCTTTGGTTGAGAAAGAAATATATATATTTTAAAATCCTTCTAGACGTTATGGTGTGTGAATATGATGCTTCAGAAAAAATCCAACGTGTTTTGAATCTGTAAAATGAAAGAAGGGAGTAATCTGTGTGTGTGTGTATATATAAATTAGCTTATTGTATAGTGTGTGTATTTTGGATTAATTTTGTGAAGTGCGTGTATATAACAGAAAATTCGCTTTTTGTGTGTGTGTATATATATATGTATATATTTGTATAATATGAAATAATGAGCTTATTGTATAGGTTGTGTGTGTGTGTGTGTGTGTATTATAATGAGCTTATTGTTATTGTATGTGTATTACATTTGTCGTCTCTGCTGACATGTTTCTACAAATTCCATCCACTTAGTCTGTTTATATTTGTCCATTCTTAGCCAATGATTAAACATAATAGCCAAAAGTATGTGTGGATATATATATATATATATATATAGAAATATATATATGTGTGGATATATAGTGTGGCTACATATATTGTATGTATGTCTGTCGTTGATTAGAGTCAGAATATTTTGCTGGTGAACGAAATGTCAATGAATTTTCCCATCTTGTATCTGATGATGATGATGATGCAACAATTGTGATGGAGATGGAATGCTGATTCTAGTAGTGGTGATGATGTTCGTTTGTCCTCTCCCCCTCATTTATATCGATGGTAATTGCTTCCAATTAAATCACTCTTGACACACATTAAGAAAGTACCCGTAAAGTACTGAAGTAGACCTTATCAAAACCACTCCATTTCCGCCTAATTTTGGTGCCTTGTGTTTATGATAGAAACGATTCTTCTTTAGTAATATTATTGTTGTGTAGGCATTTCTTTCGGCTCCTTACGTTCTGAGTTCAAATGCCGCCGAGGTCGACCTGGCCTTTCATCCTTTCGGGGTCGAAAAATTAAGTACCATTTAAGCACTGAGATCTTCGATGTCATCCACTACACCCCCCCCCTCCACAAAATTTCGGGTTTGTGCTGATAGTAGAAAGGATTATTACTATTATTAGGGAGGGGGCGAGGTGGCAGAATATTCAGCGCGTCGGACAAAATGCTTATTGTCTTTTCTCCTGGTTTATTTACGTTGAGTTCGAATACCACAGATGTTAGAGTTTTGCCTTTCGTGGTTGATAAAATAAAGTTTCAGTCAAGTACTAAGGTCGATATAATTGATGGTGGAGATAAAGAGTATGCACACCACCCGTTCCAGACGTAACTCTAACCCCGAAAATGGGTGGTGTGCGTATTCTTTACCTTCGCCATAATTGACTGGCCGCTTCCTCTAAAATGGTAGGCCATGTGTTGAAGTTTGAAACTGTTACTATTATTATTGTTACCTTTCCCCTCGTCTTTGTCCAGCCTCACAGGTATCGTAAACCCCATATTCTTTAACGTTTATTGTATCCCTGTGAGATTTTGAGACAAATTAAGACAGTTAACTATTACAGAATCGTTAGCACGCCGGATAAAATGCTTCGTGGCATTTCTTCCGGTTTTACGATTTTAGTTGAAATTCCGTCGAGGTCGGCTTTGCATTTCATCGCTTTCGGGGTGATGAAATAAATACCAGTCGAACACTGAGGGGTCGATGTAAATCGCTAACTCCCTTTCACTTAAAAACTGCCAGCCTTGTGTTTACAGGAGAAAGGATTATCTAATCACCACTGAGGTCATCATAATCTTTCATTCCTCCTGGAGTTAGTGAAACGGACCGAACACTTCCTTTCAAAATTGCTCTCCTTCTTAGATTAGAAACCGTTATTATCATGGAGTTCGACTTTGTCTTTCTTCCCTCTGGGATCAGTAGAGTACATGGGTAAATGGTACCCAATAAACCACTTCTCAAAATTGCCGGCCCTCATCGTAATTATCATCATCATCTAGGTCAACTTTGATTTCATCTCTCCAGAGTTGATGAAATAAAATACCAAGTGGTGGGGGTGGTAGATGATATCCATTAACCCTAGAACCCTTCTTCTCTCCTCTAAACTTTTGGCCTTCTCCCTAAATCAGAAACAATTATTAATAATGGTATTGTGCTGAATTACAAGGTTTATTTTTTTTGACTTCCTTTTCAACCTCATAACATTGAAAACGTGGATTTATTTATCCTATCGTTGGATGGTGTTACGTAGAGAACGGTAACCAGAAGTGTTCTGGCCACAGGCATTCCCGTCTTTCTGGCCCCACTACCATGACCCTCTGTGTGTGTGTGTGTGTGTAGATGTATATTATAGACTTCACTGTCCACGGCACTCTCTCCACCTCTTGAGATTGTAGGGGTTGATTTGAAGGACATTTAGCTTATTGTTTCTTGTGCAGTGAATATATATATATATATATATATATATATATATATATATATATATATATACTATCTGTGAGATTCTGTGATGCTATCTGAGATTCTCAGCTTTTTTAGCTGCTATTTTCTGAACTTCGGTATATGGTGAAGCAAATATTTTGCTGATCCCTTAATTATATGTATAAATATATGAACTTTTGAATAAGTTATCCACCAATAATGGTGCTTTCATACCGATGGGCTTGGTAAAAATTATTAATTGATTTATTAATTAATAAATTGATAATCCTTTACCCTTTTAATTTGTAATAATATATATATATATATATATATATATATAAAACCATATTTCTTTGGGAAGTGCGGCTAAGTTTTTGGAGTGGATATCCTTCCAAGTCGCATTACCTTTATTGTAAAGGAAAGGAAATTTTTGTTCATTCATGTAACGGAATTTTCGATTCTGGGAAAAAAAAAAATTTTAATCTTTTTTTTAATAAATATCTATTTTGCCCACGTCTTACTTTCGTACCCTTTTCCTTTCCCATGTGGTCTGGAATTTCGAAGGACAGTTATTATTCTACAACTCCACCCTTCGTATTGTTTCGTGATTATTGGCCTATATTCCGTGTCCTTACTGCCAGCACCACCACCACCACTACTATTGTGAATGGCTGAGGCAGACGGAACTAAATTCTTTGCGGTATTTAGTTGACGCATGTTTTTTTTTTTTTTGTGTTTCGTTAAAGTTCAAATCCCGCGCCGAGGTTGAATTAACCTTTTGCCCCCACCCGGTCGATTGACTTTGGAAAACTTGGGCCTTCCTTCATCGCTATAAAGTGTAATAATAATGATTTCTTTATTAACCACTAAGTTCACAAGCAGATCGAGGATGGTACAGGACGATACAATATACTGTGAGATTATTTAAAAGTGTGTTTAAAAAAAAAAGAAGTAAAATAACGGAAACAAAGAAAGACAACAACTGAAGAAAATACCCTTTTTTCTTTTTATTTGCCACCCGACGGACAATACAAAGGCATATAAAGTGGGGTGGAATGATAGAAAAAAACGTATACAGAACTAGCGAAAAGTAATGGTTTATTTTGACCTCAGATCTTTTCAGTATGAGGGAGTCTGTCTTAAAAGCTGTCCCTGACGGGTGAAATAAAATGCTTAGTGTGTAAATGTGAGGGTGGACGGTGTAAAATTAGTCTTTTATTAGCCTCTGTAGACATAAACTGCATGGCCTTTACCAACCAATAAATATGAGAAACCATTCATGAGGATATATCGCATCACCGAAGACTCTGGATTGGCTCATATTCAATGTTTCCAGCAATGAACAAACAATGCATGTCGCTAGCACTAGTCTAATCACAGAGAACCTAACAAAAACCAAAAGTTAGTTCAATAATTAACTGGAAAACAGCGATGACGACATTGCGAATGAAAAAAAAGGAAGTGTTGTTGTTTTTTTTAACCCCAGGTCATTTCGGATCGAGTTGACTTAAGATCGAAGGTAGTCCAGCCTTGACCGTTCCCGTCTTTGAGCTGTTACCTAGGATTTCATCATCTTATCTTTCCGTTATTTAAAATCTAGTTTGTGTGAGATTTGGCTGCTATATCTAGCAGATCCAGCAACCACCATAGAAGCTTCCTCGTTAGTGTCACCTACTACTTGTCTTTTAATACGTATTTATTATAAGTGGAATTGAATTTCTAAGAGACGCAGCAGCGTGCGCGGCTCTACGTCTGTTTGTGTATATGTAGGTGTATCTATGAGCGTGTATTATGTGCCAGAAAGAATACGTATGTATCTGAAAGAGAGAGAGGGGGTTGTTTGTTTCGTAAGCAAGTGATTGATGTATATATACACACGTTCCCGCCATTACTGACATTAAAACCACCGCCACCGTTAGATTTTGTTAACTGAACGTCGCATGTATACACTGTCTGTATTTTATTCACACATTCATTTATTCGAATATAGAGTGATACATTCACTTGATACATACCTATTGGTGCCTGTTACTATAATACGTATGTGTATGTGTGTGTATATATATATATATATATAAACATATATGCGCATATTTTTTCTGGGGTATATGTTTGTATGGAAGATGAAATTGAAGTTGTAATTGATATTCTATATTTTCAAGGGCATCAAAAAAACTGTGTCGTTTATGTATGTATGTGTGAGTGTATACTTTTGGGGAATTGTGATTTTCGAAGCATTCATATAGCTATAACTTAATAACCTGTAAATATCTAGTTCGAATTTCGCTATTCAAAATCGTTTTTAAACCCAATATTTATTTATTTATTACTTTGTCTGCTTCGAGAATTACGATATCAAAAAAAAAAAAAAAAAAAATATTTCGCGTTCTCTCGAAAGTCTATACAATTGTTATGGTGTTGTATATAAATTAGTTTTATACTTTCTATCAAGGTTACGTGTGTATAATTTATAAATTATACACACGTATAGTGGCCTTAATAGAAAGTATAACACTAATTAACCAAGGATACGCAAGTACTGAAAAGGTAAACAATGAACTGTGTATGCGCGCGCACGCACGCACTTATACATGCACGCGTGCCTACACGTGTCTTTCTATTTACAAACGGAAAAAAAAGCGATTCTTAATAAGCGTAGCTTGCAGTTTATTCATTTATTTAAATTTGAAGCTTCCTTCTGTTTTTAATCCCCCAATTTCTATTGTTTTTTTTTTCTTTCCAAGTCATTCATGCTCTACCCTAGCAGATTTATTATCAAAGCTGTTCTGCCACTCATGACTACCCTGTCTTGGTCTAGGGGTATCCTTTTATTCTTTCCTAAGGCAGTAGAGTATAGCCTACTGTTTCTAGCAGGTCAAATAAACTACGTTGCGGTCTTGGATCGTCTCGTTTTCAATCACAACATTCTGTAGATGTAAAAGTTTCGATTACTGATGTGAAAAATAAAGAGTTTCTACGTGGTCGTTCGATTAACTAAAAATAGCAGCTAAATCGCATTGAAGTCATTCATACTTTTTTTTTTTAGGCAAAGTATTTGTGTCATATTGGTTCATTAGTTTATCATTTAACAAAGGTTAGAACACCGGACAAAATGCCTACGGCATTTCATCCGTCTTTTTACGTTCTGAGTTCAAATTCCGCTGTGATCGACTTTGCTTTTCATCCCTTCAGATAAATGTACAAGTGAAGCATTGGAATCAGTGTAATAGACTGGTTTCCTCTTGCAAATTTTGTAGAAAATTATTGACAAAAACAGAAGACGGGGTTGTCACAATTGGGATGTCGTGTCTTCTCAAATAGGGTTGACTTGTGCTAATCAACTAAACAAATAAATAGATAAATAAAAAAAAAATATTGTAAAATAAAATAGCTTAGCATTGCAGGACAATTTGATGAGAATAGCCTCCCCTTCGTAGCGGGAACTACGAACTAATTACTGTAACACCAATGCACCTTGTGTTTGAGATTCTCCGAATTAAAACAGAGAATATGTGTGTGTGTGTATACATATATACACACACGCAATGGTTAGGGTGTTGCACTTACGATTGCTAGATCGTGGTTTCAATTCCTAGACCGGGTGGTACGTTGTGTTCTTGAGCAAAACAGTTCGTCTCGCGTTACTTTGCGAACACTTCGACGACACCTGACGTGTTGCACACCATACACCTGTTCGAGCAACGTCGATTTGATGTAGGCGAGTGAGTTTAATGTGCGGCGTATACATTTGATCCCTATAAACAATTCATTTGTGCTGGTCGTTCGGCAAAAAAAGCTGAACAC
This sequence comes from Octopus bimaculoides, assembly GCF_046866305.1. NCBI lineage: Eukaryota > Metazoa > Mollusca > Cephalopoda > Octopoda > Octopodidae > Octopus > Octopus bimaculoides. Next base: position 2,900,070 of record NC_142952.1, read on the forward strand.
TCATACGTCATATTGGACGGGAGAATCCATCATATATGTATGATGATTGTGCTAGGACACCGGACATGTTAAAAAATACTGTCTGGTATGCTCTCATCACATGAAACTATTAGTAGCGCATAAAAACATATATTGTGTTTATCAAATATTTCTCTCTCACCAGATGTAGTACTTTTTTTGTTAATCTTACCATCACGGAAAGTACATTTATATATAGTTATTATGGTATATTCTGTAAAGAGTACATTATAAAGCTCGTACACCTTCAGATTTCACCTCGTGCTGTCCAGTCGTAATATTATACCTACATCCAGGTTTGCGCTTGGGCATCTGTCGTGTGTGAATAGATAATTGTACATGGGGAGATATATATATATATATATATATATATATATATATATATATATATATATATATATATGTATATATATATATAATATAGATAGGACACTTTTGCATAATATAGCAACTATCTAAGTCCAAAACGTTGCTTTTTCATAGCAAAACCGTTGTACTATACTTTGACAATTTTTGATACCTTGGCATCTGAAGCAGCTGGAGATACGATAGTTTGACCAAGCAACAAAAACTCATTTGAACATACGACAGTTTAACATAATAGCAACGATATATACACATACTCTATCTTGTCTCTCTTTCTCGCTTGTTTAAGCACCAGGTCACTCTAATCGAGCGCATCTATGGTGGTCATTCCGTCCGTGATCGATCGGGTTTTTTTTTTTTTGTATTCTCTATGGCAACGTTATTCAATATATCCCTCCTTGTTTAATTAAAACGGTTGAATGTGATTTGCGGTAGATCTGACTGTTATTTTTAGGTTGTCGAGCAACCGTAAGGGAACATGTTTTTGGTTTTTACTGGTGTTTAGCTATACGTCAGTCCTGGTTACGTGAAACAACGATTAAAAAACAAAAACAACAAACAAGTCGTGGTGATACCCATCTTTTTAGGCGTGCTTTTATTTGAACGTTTTAAAAAGCTGGCTGGATGAAATGCTAGAGATTTAACTACTATTTCTAGCGGCCACATAATGTACTTCTTCGGATACCCTTCTAAATTTGGCGTATGTCCCTTTTCATCGATATTAACTTTTTTTTTGTCTTTACTATGACAAATTAACTGTAGTTGTTGTTTCGCCCTCGTACGGTAAAAAAAAGAAGAAAGAAACCGTTCCAACCGTGACCACTCCGTGTTTTTTATTCATTTCTTTGAAGCAAGAGCTACGCAATTCTTTTTTTTTATTGTGGAGTGTGATTTGATGGAGATTTAGTTGCTACTTCTAGCAGACCTGTGTGTGTGTTCTGTTTTCATCAATTGTTTCTGCAGCATGTCTGTAAGTCTTCAGATTTTTCTAACAAATGAAGAATCCACTCTTTTACCAATATATCTCTCTGAATTCCTTCTTTCAGGCTGATGATGATGACGACGGAGGAGGAGGCGGAAGTGAAGAAGAAGGAAGCAGAAATGGGAATGCTGCTGCTGTTGCCCCTACCAATGGCACCGGCGAGGACAAAGATGAAGAAAATGGAGGCCGTATTACCAGGCAATCCCTCTCCAAGACCATTTCCAATGACGGTGCCAAGGACAAGAATGTGCCAGTGAAGAAAAAGAAACTAAGCACTAGTTCTTCTGAGAGTGGTTATTCTGTGGCTACCAGTCGATCTCGAAGACTGCCGTGTCGTCCTGGTATTGTCTGGAGAATTGGTGAAAGGTTGGAAGCCATGGATTTTATCCATAAATGGTAAGAATCTTCTACATTTGCAAATGTACACACACACACACACACACACACACACACACACACACACACACACACACATTCACAATCATAGAGAAGCACGTTTAAATGTGTGTGTGTGTATGTATGTATATACACATACACATGTGTATGCGTACATATTTCTATAAGTATTTGTACACACATTTTTATAGTATGTTGTCAACTTAATGTGACAGTCCCATGAAAGGGAAGAATGCTACTGTTATTTAGTCTGAGGAATGTATTTCACCCTGGATAAAGCAGTTGGAGTTTCTCATCCCACTGAGCATCACTTTGTGTTGTCTTTACTAGGATTACTCTGTGTGTGTGTGTGTGTACATGTATTTGAAGGATTGGAGCAGGTAAAAATCTAGGCTGCATACGTTTCCTAACTCACAATCCTCAGAAGTAATAATTATTCAACAAGAGGTACTCTGCTACACACACACACACACACACACACACACACACACACTATATTGTACACATGCTGTGTCTGCACGCACTCTCACTCACACAATTATAACAGATACACCATCTCTATTATACACACACACACACACACACACCATACATACATGCTCTCCATCATATGCACATACACACTCTGTGCATACACTTGGCGTCATATGCACACAAACACTTCCTCATACATATGCACACACTCCCACATGCATGGACATGCTCGCGTACACACTCCATGCAGACATGCACTCCCCTGCATGTGCGCACAGGAAAACTCCATGCACACACTCCATCATGCATGTGCACACTCTGCACGGACGTACACACATACTCCATCACACACACACACACACTCCATTATGCATGCACACACTCTATTGTACACACCCACAGTCATACACATGCACTCCATCATGCACACACACACACACACACACACACACACGCTCTTTCTCACTCAAACACATTACATATGCATCTTCTGTGTCATGCACACACACACTCCCTCTTTCTCCCCCTCGCTCTCTCTCTCCCCTTTCTCTCTCTGGCTGACTCCATTAATCTGGTGTTTAGTATCCATTAACTAAACAGATTCCAATATATTGATTATTAATAGACATTCAATAGGTGAAAACGAAGTCTTTTATCAGGTGTGCACGATGTTCTTTGATGTTGGTTCTTTTGTCTTCCGTTTTGTGTGTTTTACTTTATCCAGTGCCATTCACTGTGTTTAGCAAACTTCTACTGTAAAATCACTGCATTGTTTGGTGCAACTCTGGTGATTGTTGTCTTATTAGTATCATGTAGCCCTAGGTCAAGAAGACCTGTAAAAAGCAAATCAGTTGAACAACCACAAAGCAAACACCTGTCCTCAAACCAGACTGGAGCTATTGTCTTGGAACTATATTAGAAATAGCAGCCAAATCCTTCACAAATCATGTGTTGGCCAGTGTTAAAAATGAAAGTACACATTAGGAGGCGCTGGTGTGGCTGTGTGGTTTAAGAAGCTTGCTTCCCAACCATGTGGTCTTAGGTTCAGTTCTGCCTTTGTGACACTTTAAGGTTTATTAACCCCTTTAGCTTTTAAATTATTCTGTCAAATGTAAAGGGTAAAGACCCCTTTCAGTTATGAATCACCATGGGATTGCACCTAGAAAGTTACTCTCCAAGGTGCAAGTCCAGGAAAAGCTGTTTGTGGAAGACCAGCTGTCAGCCATGCATTCCAGCCTCCACTCTCCACGCCACCAATGTTATCGATCTCTTTTGTCGAAGTTACGGGGACGTAAACACACCACCGGTTGTCAAGTGATGGTGGGGGGGACACAGACATACAAACATGTACATATATACACACACATAGATATATACACACGGCAGGCTTCTTTCAGTTTCCGTCTACCAAATCCACTCACAAGGCTTTGTTCGACCTGAGGCTATAGCAGCAGACACTTGCCCAAGGTGCCATACCGTGGGACTGAACCGTGAGCCATGTGGTTGGAAAGCAAGCTACTTACCTGTGCCTATTGTATTGTTCATTATTTTTTTTTTCCTTCCTTAATTGATATTGTCTGTTTTTTTTTGTCACCATTCCACAGGTACCCTGCCAAAATTGTGAACATCCAAGAAGAAAAATTCTCAGTCTTGATCCACTTTGAAGGTTGGAATCACCGTTATGACGAATGGGTAGACATGAAGTGTGAACGCTTGCGACCGGCAAGCAGACGGTCGGAACGGAAAGAAAAACGAAGGCAGATGACTGTAAGCTCTTCCCTTCCTTCCTTCCTTCCTTCTCTCTCCTCTTCCCACTCCCCTCCCCTCACTTTTCATCACTATGTGATAAAAAAAGGCCTGTTACTTTTTATCATGACCCCTATTAAGGTGCTAATTGATTTATCCCAACCCTAATTTTGTGCCAAAATTATTGGCAGTGAGCTGGCAGAATTGTTAAGCATGCCAGGCAAAATGCTTAGTGGGGAGTTCAAATTCTGCCGAGGTCGACTTTGCCTTTCATCCTTTCGGGGTTGATTAATTAAGTACCAGTGAAACACTGGGGGTCGATGTAATCGACTAGCTCCCTTCCTTCCAAATTTCAGGCCTTGTGCCTATAATAGAAAGAATTATTATTATTATTATTATTATTAATATTGCAAAGGAGGCAAACTGGCAGATTCGTTAGCACGCTGGGAAAAATGCTTAATGGCATTTTTATCCATCTTTCCATTCTGAGGTCAACTTTGCCTTTCATCTTTTTGGGGTTGATAAAATACATACCAGTTGACTGCTGGTGGGGGGGGGGGGGGTCAATATAATCACCTTACAGCCTCTACCTAAAAAACCACTGGCATCATGCCAAAACTAGAAAGAATCATTTTTAAGCAGCAAGACGGCAGAATTGTTGGTACATCGGGCAAAACGCTTGACAGCATTTTTTTCTGGCTTTACATTCTGAGTTCAAATCCTACCGAGGTCTACTCAGGCACTTTGGTCACTATAATCATTTTACTCTTTCACCGATAAAATTGCTGTCCTTGTACCAAAACGTGAAACCATTATTATTTATATGCATCCGTTTCTTTTTCTTTTTTAATTACTCGTATTAATTATCAAGAATGAAACCACTTTTCTAATTTATTTATTTATTTATGTTTTAAACTTTTTCAGTCCTATAAAGTTGGTGAACATGTATTGGCCAAGTGGTCAGATTGCAAAATGTACCCAGCCAAAGTTTTGGCAGTCAAGTTACCTGGTAAGCTTGATTCAGCAGGACTTTCTTTTTCCTGTTTTTGTTTTATCATCATTATCATTTAACATCTGCCTTCCATGCTAGCATAGGTGTATATATATATATATATATATATATATATATATATATACACAAATATAATTAAGGATAAATTGTTTTAATAAATTCTATCGGTGGCCAGCGTATAAAAAAAATAGACCTATTTAGGTACATTCATATATATATATATATATATATATATATATATATATGGGAGAATGTACGAAAAAAAACAACAACAGACGAGGACAGGTGGTGTAAACAACAAAAGGATGCCAGTGTTGCCCGACCGGCTCCTGTGCTGGTGGCACGTAAAAAGCACCCACTACACTCTCGGAATGGTTAGCGTTAGGAAAGGTATCCAGCTGTAGAAACCTTGGCAGATCAGATAGGAGCGTGGTGCAGCCTCCTGGTTTGCCAGTCCTCAGTCAAACTGTCTGGTTACAAGTTATGCTGTAATGATATAGGTATATAGATAAGCATCTGTCTCAAGAGACCATAGGTCTGTGCCTGGAGAATTTTTGTCAGCTGTTGATGGTGGTGCAGCACCTGCTGTGGCTGTCCAGGCCCATAATTTAATAATTAGATGATATATTTGAAAATATATACCAAATGTATACTTCTTAAAACCTGATTTCTTTATATAATGTTTGTTTTTTTTTTTTCAGTTGGTTACGAGGTTCTTTTTTATGACGGCTTCAAAAAACTGGTCCAGCCTTCCAATGTTCAAACGTTACCCCCAGATGTCAAGGTTGGTAGTTATATCTGTTTTTCTCTCTTCAGGTGCAGGCATGGCTATGAAGAAATTATTTTACTAAATTTATCAATTTTCAAAATTAACAGAGATAAAGAGATTGTAATCCAACAGAGATATGGTGATGAAGATTAATATATATATATATATAAAGCATATCAGCAGTCCAACCCATGCCAGCATGGAAAACCTGTTAAATGATGAAGATAAATATTACCGGGAGAAATATAATTAAATAGCCCTTAGGAGCTAAGAAAATGTAGAAATTTATACAGGTGTATGCATGGCTGTATGGTAAGAAGCTTGCTTCCCAATCTCATGGTTCCTGGTTCAGTTCCACTATGTCACACATTGGGAAAGTGTCTTTTTGGGCCAACCAAATCCTTGTGAGTGGATTTTGTAGATGAAAGCTGATAGAAACCCTGTGTGTGTGTGTGTGTGTGCACGTGTATATGTATATATAAAAAATATAGAGTAGTGGTACAACAAGGCACCAATGTTTACTGGAAGTAGCAGTTAATAAATTTGATGCTATAGTAAAGTTTTACCGTGTGTGTGTGTATGTATATATATATTTATGAGTATTTGTTTGCCCACCACCACCTGACAACCGGTGTTGGTGTGTTTGCATTCCTGCAGCTCAGTGGTTCACCAGATGAGATAGTATAAGTACTTGGCTTAAAACAATAAGTCCTGGGTTCAATTTGTGCAACTAAAACTTTTCAAGGTGGTGCCCCAGCTTGGCCGTAGGCAATTGACTGAAACAAGTAAAAGAATAAAAGAATTATAAAGTTAATTGTTAAGGGCTGTTGCCCTTCAGGTAAGATTTTCGACAGGTGAGGTGTTATACCTTGTAATTTTGATGAATATTATTAAGGCATAGACAAGGTAGGCTTACAAGGTAAGAATGTGAGATTTGTTGTACAGGTAAGAATGTGAGATTTGTTGTACAGGTAAGACTATTTCTCATTTTTGCATTTGAAGTTTTTAAAGTTTTATTTATTCATAATTGATTTGATGTGGAGGAAGGGATTCTACTTGTGGCCTTCATAGGCCCTCCGGGACTGGTGAGATTGCTGATTATGTTTCACCTGAATTGTTAAGTCAACAGTTCCAGGGAAAACATGGGCAGGGAAATAATTCCAAAGGGAGCTGATGTTCTGGGAAGGAAAAAAAGTGGGAATAGTGGTAGGTGCATGGCTTGTGCTGGTGGTAATATTATGAGTGATATGAGGGGGGAAAAGAAAAAACCCTAAAAAAAAAAGTACAAGGGTCAAGCCAAAACAAAAAAAGCACAGTGGTCAATTCACTCAACTAACATTCTTCAAGGTGGTAGGGTCTCCCGTGCTGGACAGAGGTCAGACAAGTATGGTTCACCTCATCATCCCAAAGGTAAAAATGGGTTTGTTTAGGGGCCAACTCTTCCACCTATAAAAAATAAAAATAAAAAAAAGGTCAAGTTACTGAAGCATTGATGACGATTTAAAACCAACAAAACTTGGAAGAGGAAGACCTTCCTCCAAATAAAACATCTCGAGACACACATGAGGGCACTCCCTGTATTAAGTGGCCCTGATAGTCCATAGTCCAGAACATTGGAGAAAAGCCATTGACGACCTAATTCCCCCTGGGGAGCAAAGAGTTTAACATCAAGTATTTGGGTTGATGTATTGACTTATCCCCTCCCACCTCCCAATACTTTCTGTCTTTATATGTATGTTAGATGTTATTTAAAACTTGTTCATTCTTGTTATGACCTCTTTGTTTGGGTACACAGTTTAAAAAGTACACAAATACGTATTATGATCAATGCTTACTTAATAAAATGACTTATTTTCAATTTATATTATGCACTCCCAAATCTCTCTCTCTCTGTCTACACTCACACACACGTTTATCACAGCCTCTTTCTCTGTTAATTTCTTTTGTCTTCCATTGTATTGTATTTCTGTTATTCAAATCATTTTATATTATATGCCCATGGAAACAAAAGAATAATTAGTGAAAGAAAAATTAAAATAAAAACCATTAATGATGATGATATTACATTAGTATAAGGCCTTCATGTTTCAGCAAGCTCCATAACATTTGGTTAACCTTGGTATATTACTGGTAATAAATTTTATCAACTCCTCTCTTACCTTTACTAGAACAATGGAAAATCCAAGGTGAATAGATTTTCAATTGGGGAGAACAGGGGCGTCTCTATCTTGAGTGGAGAGGTCCATGTGGCTTCAGCTTATCTCGGTTCCAATGGCGATGAAAGGCGAAGTCAACCGTGGCGGAATTTGAACTTGGAATGTAGTGGCAGATGAAATACCATTAAGCGTTTAGCCTGGCATGCTAACGATTCTGCCTGCTCGCCACCTTCAATAATGACACTGGTTTCAAATTTTGACACAAGGCCAGCAATTTTGGAGGAGGGGATAAGTCGATTACATCGACCCCCCCCCCCCCCCCCAATATTCATCTGGTACTTATTTTATTGACCCCGAAGGGATAAAAGGTAAAGTTGATCTTGACAATTTGAACTCTGAACAAAGCAACAGCTGATATGCTTACTCATTGTGCTAACGAGTCTGTCAGCTCACCACCTTAATTTAATTATAATAATAAGAGCACTCAGAGGGTGCAAACCTCTGCCAAGGCAACACCAACATCCTCTCAATGATTAGCCGGAGATGATTTTTAAAATAAGAATATCTGAAATAAACTCGTCTGCTCTCACAAACGAGAATACGAAAAATGAAACCGACTGCTCTCAAAAATTAAGCAAAGAAAAAGGAAAAGTAATCCAGAATCCTTGTCCAGTACTGGATTGATCCCAAAATCTTATCAGTTTGTGCCAGTCACGAGGCCAAACATCCGTGTAAGTTTCATCAGAATCCATCCAGCGGTTCTTGAGATATCTTGTCCACAAACAAACAAACAAACATGACTGAAAACAATACCTCCGTCTTCACTAATGGTGTTGGTGGTTGTAGTGGTAGGGTGAGGGGTAGGGGTAGGGTTGATGACTGGTCGCAAAGGATATTAATGACAGCATTATAGTCGATGATTGATAGTCTTATCTACCCACGCGATTTACTGGTATGAAGGAAAATTTGAAAAATACTTTTCAAGGGCGTGGCAAACAAGTTTAACTGGGACTCCAGAGTATATTTGCAAAAGCAGTAACTATAGCAACGTTTCAGACAAAGGTACAAACAGGATCTGGGAATTTAGTGTTGGGGGAATAATTGTTAATCTTTTACTTATTTCAGTCATTGGACTGTAGCCATGCTGGGGCACCACCTTGAAGGGATTTTATTTGAACAAATCAATGTCAGTAGTTTTTTTTTTTCTTTAAACTTTGGCATACATTCTCTTGGTTGCTTTTGGTGAACAGATTATGCCATGGGGACATAAACAAACCAACATCAGTTGTGAAGTAGAGTGGGCAGACCCAAACACAAATACAGCCCGTTTTGTGTATATGTGGGTGTATCCTTATCGTTTAGTGTCCATATTCCGTGCTGGTATATGGTTGGATGGTTTGACATGAACTGACAGTTCAGAGGATAGGTCGAGCTCCAATTACTGTTTTGGCCCAGTTTCTACGGTCGGACGATCTTGTTTAACACTAATCACCTCACACAGTGTACTGGTTGCTTTTCCATGTCATTGACACTTGTGAAGGCGCTGAGTACCTCGCAGGACAAGACGCCGTGATTGGTGGTGGTGCTGTATTGATGGAGGAGTTACATGACTATACCACGCTAGAAAAAGTACGGTGAAGTGTCACGACACAACTTGAAGGCACATGAGGGTGAATGTGGGTGACAAAGGCACAGAGAAGAGCATAATGATGGGATCAGATAAGTAACGCGAAAATACAAGGTTAGTGACGGATAATTATATGTAGGGAATAGAGATATAGGGGAAAGGGCAAAATTATTGGTGAATATCTGTTTTTCTTTCCCCCTCCTCCTTCGCAACACTACCGCTTGACAAACGACGTTGGTTTGTCTACATCCCTCCAGCGGTTTGGCAAAAGTGACCGATAGAATAAAATACTAGGCTTTTCGAAAAAAAAAAACTGGCTGATTCGTTCGACTGCGGTGCCCCAGCATGGCCGTAGTCCAATTCCTGAAACTAGTGAATATAAAGATATAATTACTTCTCTCTCTCTCTCTCTGTCCATATATATATATATATATATATATATTTTGTGTGTGTATGACGGATAAGCAGGATAAGAAGGGGGGATAACTCTCTTTGTTTGAGATAACTCCCTATTTCTGCTCATAATAGTGTCATAGCAACTACTGCCAGTAGGTGGCGCTAGCGATCTCCTTGTCTGGTCAAGAGGAGTTAAATGGTTCCCGTCTTTCTGAGCGTCATGCTGGATTGTTATGTGGCTGGCGATTTACCCTGGCCGCTGGTCTCCGTGTCGGCCGCCCGTCTTCGTTTGCCAGTGGTAGCAGCAGCATTATACTGCATTGTTTAGGTAGGTAACAAAAAATATAGCTACAAAAACGAACCGATCAAACGTATACAGGAATCGGAAAGGCCAAGCAAGAAAGCAAACGGGAGCAACAAAACCAATGACGAAAGACAGTTGACGACGGCCTTTCCTCTTTATTAATTTCAATTTCTTTCATTTATGTCTGTCTGCCTCGACTCATCGACGGCCACTGCTGGCAATACGACAGGACAAACAAAACAAAAAAAGCAAGGCAGGATAAAGAAAAGAGAATAAGTCGAGTCGATCTCGGCTTCCTTTACAAATAGGAAGCACTGCCGCCTCTTGTGAATCCGTCAAAGCCTCCAAGAAGTCTCCTACGAAATATATATACATACATACATACATGTATATATATATATATATATATATATATATATATACAATGCTGGACTTTAATGTTACCTGATAACCGCCCTCAAATCATGTTTCTTTATTTTGTCCTGTGACTATATATTGTAAAGTAATGTCTATGAAATTGTTTATTTGTTTGGCAGTTTTCAAACCTCAAACCTGTTTTTTTTTTCTTTTTATTCCTTCTGATTATTACTCATATCTCGCATCTATCTACCTATCTATATATTGCACACACATTTATATATATATATATATATATATATATATATATATATCCCTGTGTGTGTATATGTAACGCTTACAACCCGACATCGTCGTTCAACCCTTCTAATCGTAAAAGCGACTTTTTACTTCATTTAGATTTTCCCATTTTCTTGTTAAAAATACTTAAAACAGCAACAAGAATCCTTGTTTATAGTTATTCTCTGTGCATACATACAAAACACACACATGCTCTCCTTCTATATAATATATATATATATATATATATATATATATATATGATGTGTTTCCTAATGTATCTCTATATTCGGTGTTCTGTGAATGCGTCTCGATTTTTCCCCAAAATTTTAGTGGCTTTCGTTTGATTTTTACCCATTGCTTTCTTGTGCGATGTTACTTTTTCTATTTTCTGTATTTAAAAAAAGAAACTAGTTAAATATTTAACCCCACCCCCTCTTAATCGTTTTCCTCTTGTGACATCGTGTTATATTTGTTTCATACCGTATTCATTCTGTTATATGTATGTATATATATATATATATATTTATATATATAATGTGTGTGTGTCTGCACACATTTTAGGCTCGACAAACGATTGACGTCTTCTGCAATGTCTATAAAATCTCAGCGAGGAAATAGATTGCACTCATCGATCTCCAGTTACACTTAAAGGCCGGGCATAATTCAACTAGCTAGGGAGTTTGCCTCACTCGAATTCTCATCCGAATACTACGTTTTCGCCATCGTTTTAACGCCCACTCTCCCTTTCTTGCATGTGTAAGACGGAATTTGTCGAGGCAGATTTTCCACGGCCTGATGCCCTTCCTGTCACTAACCCTCACCTGTTTCCTAGCAGGGTAATATGGCCAGACAAGTTTTCCATGAAAGGCTGGTAACGAACAACCCCGTTTGTATGACAATAATAGTCGTTTACAACCACCATATGTAAATAGAAGAGTACACCCGCATATACACACACACACACACATACACATACGCTGGTTTTCTATTCAGTTTCTGCCTACTAAATCCATGCATAGGGATTTGGTCGGCCTGGGGCTATAGTATGACACCTGTCTCAAGTAGCCATGCAATGAGAATAAACCCTGGGACCACATGATTGGGAAGCAAGCTTCTCAAGCTCACAGCCACGCCTAATTCTGTTTGTCAAACATTTAAGAATTCGTTTACATTTCTAAATTCATATTCACAATTTTTGTTTGATTACCTTCTATGAAGACATGATGGTCACGGTTGGAACATCTTTGATCACTGGACTGCTCTATCAGGGCTGACTTGGAGTTAAACGAGATGAACACTAAGCCATCAAGGAAGTCTCTACATGATCACTTGACCTGATGTAAATTGAGGGGAATGATATTAAAATTATATATTGAAAAAATAAGACAATATTTGTTTGCTTACGTATGTATAATAGGGAAGCAATATATATATATATATATATATATGCATGCATTAAGAAGCAGCAAAAATTTCACAAAACCTGTTACTCAGTTTCACCTTCCTGTTCATCGGACAAAACAATAGGAACATGAAACTCTGAGTAACAGTTTTTGTAATATTTTTGCTGCTTTTTAATAATGCAAACCACCATGGAGAACAAATATAGATGGGCTGGCCACATCGTGCAACTGAAGGACAACAGATAGACAGCAGGACAATGGACGAGATCAAGAAGCCAACCAAGGACAAGATGGTGAGATAATCTCACCCGCTACCTACCTGGAGCCTACATAGCCACAAGTGGCCAGGGACAGACAGCTGGAAGGAGTCCAGGGAGGGGTCTCTTCTCTTCTAGGAGTGATGAAGCCCTGGATAAAGGATGTGTGTGTGTTACTGTGTCCTTGGCTTGACATTACAGGGCAGTTGTAAACATGAGTCACAATCATGCGAACAGTATCTCTCAGTTCCAATCATCCATGAAAGCATGTCTGGCCTTGTTGAAATATTACCTTGCATGGAAGCAAGTAAGGGTTAGCAGCAGGAAGTGCATCTGGCCGTAGAAAATCTTCAACATACAAGCGAGGAAAGAAATGTGGACATTAAAACAATGACTGTGCTGTAAGAAGTTTGCTTCCCAACTACATGGCTCCAGGTTCAGTCCCATTGCATGGCACCTTGGGCCAACCAAAGCATTGTGAGCAGATTTGGTGGCTGGAAACTGAAAGAAACCCATCCTATATATGTGTATGTATATATGTTTGTTTGTTTGTTCCTCACCACTGCTTGACAACTGGTGTTGGTGTGTTTGTCCCCCATAACTTAGTGGTTCTGCAAAAGAGAATGATAGAATAAGTACCAGGGTTGATTCACTCAACTAAAAATTCTTCAAGGTGGTGCCCCAGCATGGACACAATCTAATGACCGAAACAAATAAACCATTATACTAAGATCATGGGTTCAATTTTCTAGCCTACCTGGGACACTGTGTCCTTGTGCTGGTGCAGCCCTCCAGGTGTCACATCCCAATTATTCTGATGGATCAAAAGTGAGAATGTGCTTGTCTATTCTTGACTGCATTTGGCACCTTCGAATAAAGAAATAAGAAATCAATATTTAAATAAAGCTGTAATATGATTGCACCTTCTCTTTCTTTGTTGTCTTTTCCAGAGAATGGACCCCATACCTGTTGCAGAGCCGGCTGCTACCGAATTGCCCAGTACTGGCGGCAAAGACAACGGCAAAAAAGACAACCAAACAGAAGCTAAAAGCAAGAGTGAGAATGACAAAATGCCTAGTGAGAATGAAGAGTCGAGCCCTCTGCCATCTACCTCTGATAATGACATCATCTCAAACTCATTAACCTCGACTAGCAAACAGGCAAAGAAGACCAAAATAATTGCAGATAAAGATTCCACAGGTAAATGAAAAAAAACCCAAAACAATGAATATTATAAAACTGTGTGTGTGTGTTATGGGTAGCGTTTCATTGTATACAATCTGTCACATGTTTGGGCCACCTGCATCTAAACCAGCAACCCTACCAAGCCTGTGTGATTCTCCTTGGCCACCCTGCAAGGCATAAAGCAAAACCTGTCAAAGGGTGAATGAACCCAGTAGAGCTGGGAATGAGAGATCCCTAGTCTTTGTTTAGACAAGGAGAGCTCTGATTTAACCCCTGCGATTTCATATGCATGCGCTGTTTAGTCCTTTCGCATTTGAACCTGCCATATCCGGCTCAAATATTCCACTTGCTTTATCTGGCCTCTCACATCATCCGGCCATGTCTGACTTCTCATGCCCACCCTACAATGTCATTCAAAAAATAAACAGTCACATTGTTAAAATCTCAAAGGTAGAATATAATGCATGATTAATTCAAAATTAGGTAATATTTTCCCATGGCCAGACATTGAATCCATGTTTGAAGAATAAATTGGATTGTCATGGATGGAACCCCATTGAGTTAAAGCTGACAACAACAGCAACAACTGAATTTTTTTATTTCATTTGTCTTCCTGTCTCTCTTTCAGAGATGAAGTCCTCAGATTGTGTAACAAAAGAGAGACCAGCTTCACCTGTATCAGCTCCTCCATCCTCTACAGCTACTTCAGTTGACCCAACAACAAAAGTAGTGGAAGTGCCTGTTGACAAAATGAAAGGTAACATAAAGGTTCTCGTTTCAAAGCATTGCTTTTCAGCTGGGGTCCATATAAGAATCTCCTGAGCATAGTGATTTTTCTATATTTGTATATCTATATATGTTGGTCCAGAATCAGGCCAGACACAGAGGAGGAGAGAGAATAGTAATTCAGTGAAGGAAAAGTAGTGAGAGTAATGACCCTGACTGAGAGGGAGTGAGAGAAGGGAAGGGGTGATAGATGAATAAGGAAGAAAGGGGTGGAAAAAAAACAGCGTTTCAACTCTGGATGTATGTGATTATTATGGACCTTATTTTCTGCGTTATTTATATATAAAATACTACAGTTAGCCGTTGTTATTGACAGCATGGGGTCAGCTAGCGTTTTCTTATAATCTGTGTGCAATAAAGTGCTTTATACTTCTGCAGTACCCAAAAGATTTTAATATTTTCTTACCAAAATTCTTCGCTCTCGCTTTTCTTTCTAATTGATCCCTAAACTCTTGTCTTTCACAGAACCTACTCCGCCGAAAGAGGAACCCAAAACAGAGCCTGTTGAGAGCAGTGAACCACCTAAAATTAAGGAACTGGCCGAGGAGCTTGCGAGACCAGTGACATTACAAGAGAATACAACTGGTATGTGCGTGTTTGTGTGTGCACCTTGTTTCAGTCATTGAACTGCAGCCATGCTGGAGTACTTCCTTGAAGGGTTTTAGGGTTGAAGAAATCTACCCAGTATTTTTTTTTTTCTCCAAACTAGTAGCCACAAACATATGCCTCTACTGGAGCTATGCCTTGGTCCCTGAACATTGAGCCATTGACCTGAGCAGGTTTCTCTGTCCTAGTTGTTGGTTCCTTGGGAAAACTTAGACAGAGTCTTTTGCCTTCTGGTACAGTGCTAACACTTCCCTCACTTGTGAAGTGGGTTACTAGAGTGAGCCATCAAGTGAGAGAGATTAGGAGTTGAATACGGGCAAGTGATACCTATCCATCCTCAGCAAGGAGCAGCTGCCACACACCAAGGGTACTTTGTCTATTCAAAGCCCTTACACCCCATGCAAATGTGGGTTAATAGACTTTAAAATGAACAAGCATTGGAGAGCTGCTTTATATCCACTTTCTCCAAGCTTGCAACTCGGGTAGAATTCTATGGTTTGATGCCCAAATGTTGTTGTTGAAGCAAAGTATTTTATTCAATGTCTTTGTGTGGCAGACTACTGCCAGACATTTTGAGCATAAGAATCATGAAATGATGTCAGTGCAATGAGACATAGAGATAAACCGACAAACCATGGGCTTGTGTCTTCTGCTATAAATAGTAAATGAATTTGTGTGTGTTTGTATATATATGTATCTGTATGGTTGTGTGTGTGTGTACATGTGTATGAATGTGTGTGTGTGTGTGTGATATATATATATATATATATACACATGCATACACTTGAGTATATACATTGTGTGTGTGTGTCTAAATATATATGTATGTGTATCTCTTTTTATTGAAGAAGATAAAGAAAAGAAGAAAGAACCAATACCAGCACCAGAAGAAACAGCAACAACAGCAGCAGCAGCAATAGCTGTGGTGGCAGCAACAACAGCTGCAGTAGCAGCAGCACCGAAACCGAAGGAGAAGAAACCAAACTTGTTCCCCAACAGGCGACGCCAGAAGCTCATTGTTGCTGGTGCGTTCCTTGCAAAACGGGACGCCAGCCGGAAGTCTCCACCGAGTCCAGCGAAGAAACTAACGGCCAAGGCTAAACCTTCAATAATGAAATCCGAACCCAGCGACAAGGTTAGTCATTACTACGATGTCATTAATGCGTTTATGTGATGTAATTGGGGGGGGCACGTGGTGTGTGTGGAATTGATAGCAAAGGGTGCGTGGCTTAATGGTTCGTGTATTTGGCCTATGATCATAAGGTGGTGAGTTCGATTTTTGGCAGCACGTTGTCCTTGAGCAAGACTCTTTATTTCACGTTGCTCCAGTCCACTCAGCTGGCAAAAATGAGTTGTACCTGTAATTCAAAGGGGGCCAGCTTTATTACATTCTCTGTATCCTGCTGAATCTCCCTGAGAACTATGTTAAGGGTAGACATATTTATGTATTCATATGGTGCATTTAGGGTATGTGGTGTGTGTGCCTTAGTGGTACAGGTATTTGGCTTTTGATTGCGAGTTCAATTTCTGGTAATGCATTCTGTTCTTGAGCAAGACACTTTATTTCATGTTGCTCCAGTCCACTCAGCTGGTGAAAGCGCGTTGTACCTGTAATTCAAAGGGTGCTGGCCTTGTTACATTCTGTGTCACACTATCTCCATGAGAACTGTTATGGGTACATGTGTCTGTGGAGTACTCAGCCATTAGCATGTTTTGATGAGCAGGCTGTTCAGCTGGAACCCTCATTGCCATATCCAAGTGCCAAAATATGGAATTAATAATGTATGTAAACCCGTAAAGTGTGTGGTCACTTCTTGACCACACAGCCATTTTAGAAAAAAATATTTTCTTAATTTTAAGCAGGTGAGATTGATAAGTATTTTGTGATCTAATGAATGTTTTCTTTGTTAATTGCTTTTTTTCTGTTAGGTTGAAAAAGATGAAAAAGTTGCAGAGAAGAAGGTGACCTCTGAGAAGAAAATGGAGAAGAAACTCGTTCCTGAAAAAAAGGCTACTATTGATAAGAAACCAGTTTTCCGTGAGATGAAGGTCCACGAAGACAAACGGTCTTTCGGAGAGAAGAAACTTGATAAAAAGTTATCTGGTGATCGAAGATCCTTGCAGACTTCTGTTGCCCAGTCTGTTAAGTTGGTCAAAGAACTGAAGACAGAAGTGGCCAGCGAGCCGACCCACGTAAAAACGGAGCGTCCGATGAGTGAGATGAAGGAATTGGAGAAGGCTCTCACCATTGGCTTTCTTCCGAACTCACGACCAGGTATGGCACCCCTCTCGAGTGCCGTTACACCATCCACAGCCTATGTCAATATGCTGACGTCAACCACGAATGTCTTCGGAGGTCCAGTGGTGTCCCCTACTTCAACGAAGTCTGCCTTAGGGAGAAAAGTACGGGCTCGTCCAGGTAGGTTCCGCAGAGGTGATTATCAACACTTTTTCGTTCTTTAAATTTGTCTTTATACACCCTCACATATATACACTCTGCACTGGTGTTGGTGCCTCATAAAAAAGCACCCAGTATACTTTGTAAAGTGGTTGGCATATTAGGAAGGGCATCCAGCCATAGAAACCATGCCAAATGGGACTGGAGTCTGGTGCAGCTCCTGTCAAACCATCCAACCCATGCCAGCATGGAAAACTTAAGTTAAATGATGACATATTCACATTGTGTGTGTGTGTGTGTGTGTGATTTGATAGACAGAAACTGAAAGAAGGAAAGAAGCCCATCATAATTGTATGTGTGTGTATGTTCATATCTCCTTGCCTTGTCATCTTGGAATAGTTGTAAACGAATGTCCCTGTTATACAAGCTGTGTCCATTTCCAATTTTCTCACTAGCCTCCATCTGTCTGTCTCTCTTTTGTTGTCGGTCTGTCTGTCTTTCTCTAAATACTTCTCCCTCTTCTTTGTTGTCCCTTTCTTCCCATCTCCGCTGTATCTCCCTTACTACTTGTTGCTAATTTCTACAGGTCCCCATCGGGCCTCAAGAAAACGGGGTTTGTCAAAATCTCCTGACACTTCTGACTTTGTGGTGAAGAAAGAACCCCTGTCACCTGGAGAGGAAGGTCTCCCTCGCAAAAGGCTTAAACTCGGCGGGAAAGGTAAGCACTTACATTTACAACTACTTTGATAACCTACAAGGTGAGGGTGCTTCTACATTGTCACCAACTCTGCTAGAAATAGCAGCCAGATGTTAAGCAGTAGTCCAGGCACATGGCTTAATGGTTAGGGTATTTATCTCATGATCATAGTCATGAGTTCAATTCTCGGCAGTACATTGTGTCCTTGAGCAAGTCACTTTATTTCACGTTGCTTCCATATACTGAGTTGTCAAAAATGAGTTGAACATATATTTCAAAGGGCCAGCCTTGTCGCATTCTGTGTCATGCTGAATCTCCTTGAGATCTATGTTGATGGTGCATGTGTCTGTGGAGTGTTCAGCCACTTGCATGTTAATGTCACGAGCAGGCTGTTCCGTTGATCGAATCAGCTGGAACACTCGTCATTGTAACCGATGGGCAGCTAAAACCGGCCCAATACCATGGCCACTCAACCACATTGACTCTATGATGTGGTGTTGAGCCAGCAAAGAAGCTGTTTTTCACGTGCTTACCAAATTCACTGACAAGGATTTAATCAGTCTGGATGGCACGTAAAAAGCACCCACTACACTCTTGGAGTGGTTAGCATTAGGAAGGGCATCCAGCTGTAGAAACCTTGCCAGATCAGATTGGAGCCCAGTGCAGCCTCCTGGCTTGCCAGTCCTCAGTGAATCCGTCCAATCCTCACAATGGTCTACAACAAGTAACCTTAGATACCAAGAACCCTCCTAAGTATCCTAGCGGTACTAAATCTGGTTTTATACCTATTTCCTCTATCCATCCGTTCAAATTGTTATTATTATTATTGTTGTTGTTGTTACAGTTGCAAGCCAGGAATTTACTATCCAGTATGATCACAATCCTTACAAATGCATGTTCGAGAACTGCAACAAGAGTTTCCGTAAAGACCACCGCCTACAATACCACATCAAGTACTATCACATGGAGGACAGCAAATCCATGGTGAGCTCACCCGTAACGGTGCCGTCGAAGCGTCAGAAGACTTCAAGTATTTGTAAGTTCCTTCTTAATCAAGGAAAAGGGCAAATGGGAATAACATCAGTTTCTCTCTCTCTCATCTGGACCCTTTTTTCATTACAGAGACCCCTTCTGTATCATAACAGCTTTTGATACTTCGCACTGGACTGGTGCGTCCCTTCCTTTTTCTCTCCACCCCTCTCTGTTTTTATATAGGCCTGAAGCCTCTCGTATTTCCGGCATACAAGTCGACCTAGTATATAGTCTAATCATGTAGACTCAACCTTTAAACATTGTTGCTATTTTTCCAAAGCCTTCTGCGTTTCGCATGGAATTTTCGGTCCTTCCAAATCGTCTTGGTGTATAAGTTGACCTACCTTTTTTTTGCGACTGTAAATTCTAGTTTGGAAAGTTCGACTTGTGTGCCAGGAAATACGGTAAATATATGTACATTTTTTTTTCCCTCTGTATGTGGAGTGATGGTGGCTGTGGTAGTGGTATCAGTTGTTTAACCGTAGGTCAACTATGACCATCCCTATGAATACGGTAGCAAAAAGGGTTAATAAGAAATCTTGTAGAATAACAATCATGGATGTATCATAATGAAGACACCCAGGCATAGCTGTGTGGTTTAGCACCTTGTTTTGCAACCATGTGGTTTTTGGATCGGTCCCACAGTACAACACCGTAAGTAAGTGCTTTCTACTATAGCCCCATGCCAACCAATACATTGTGGGTGGATATGGTAGATGGAAACTGTGAAGAAGCCCGTTGTGTAAGTATAGTGTATAGAATGGAAAAAGTTCAAATCAGTCAGACTATGATTATAACATATATATATATATATATATATATATATATATGGTTTTTGTTAAGATAAAATAAGGATTTTCCGAACTAAAACCCATATTGATGTGTCAGAGATATAAAAATATATATTTTTATATCTCTGATATATCAATATCTGATATTTCAGTTTGGACAATCTTTATTTTATCTTAACTAAACCCGTGTATGTATGTGTTAATTGTAGTCTGCCTTTATAAGAAGTTTTTCCATTCTATCCACAATACTTATCTAATGCCTCAGGTTTGACTTGAGCACTTCTACGCTGTCTCTGTGTTTTGTAAGAATATATATGCGCAGGTGTGGCTGTGTGCTAAGAAGCTTGCTTCCCAACCACTCGGTTCCAGGTTCAGTCCTGCTGTGTGGTATCTAGGGCACCTGTCTCTTGCTATAGCCTTGGCCCAACCAAAGCCTTCTGGGTGGATTTGGGAGGCAGAAACTGAAAGAAACCCTGTCACGTGTGTGTGAGTGTATATGTATTTATATATACGTGTGTGTGTGTGTGTATGTATATATATATATATATATATATATATATACACACACACACACACACACACACAATATATCTCTCCCTCCCTCCCTCTCTCCGTTTTCTCTTTTGTTCACTTCAACTGTTTCTCCATTGTTACCATTCCTGCTGACTCTTGTAAATGCATTTTTTTTTTGGAGTTTTCAAATGTCTTCATTAGTTCTGTTTTATATTTCTTCTTTCCTTTCTCTTTCTCTCTCTCTTTTTTTTTTCTTTTCTCTCCCGAATTTTGCCACCTTTTAGGTTCCACCAGTTCTGACCACTCTCAAAAGACCAAGTGTGACGCCGTGCCTCCGAAGCGGAGGTATACTTCTCAGTTAGCCCCACGTCACACCCTGAATGGTTTCCCGACCCTGGATAGTCCAAGTTCTTGTCTGTTACAGGATGACATCAAAAACTTCGATCTTTTAGATGGTAAATCATGACACCTCAGTTCAGAACCCCATTTTTAATGTTCCCTTTGTCCCCTAATCTTTATTATATATCTCCTTTGAAACCCATACCCTGCTATTGTTGGTGTGGACTTTGTTACTTTTTGTTTTCCAATCGTTTTCTCCTTATGTGCAAAATTTGATTTTCCTTTTTTTTTCTTCATTCATGTTTGATCTTTTGCCATACCAAAGCATTTTCATAAGTTTGTCCCGAATGTCCATGCTTATTTTCAGACTTCGAGTTAGCTTGTGTGTTCCATACATCCTGAGTAATATAAAGCTATCCTTTCTTAAGTCCCAAGTTGGGAATGTCTATCAGATATGATGCATGGACGCTTGGGAAAGATGCCTGATGTACATATCCAATTCTGCCTGTCCTTTGTATCATGTGACACAAAGGGCAGGCAGAATTGGGTATGTGTATCATATATTGATGTATAAACATGAAGGAAATCTGTTCTGTACACCACATGTGATGCACAAGACAGGCAAAGGGTTAAAATTTTGTTTTCAATCAACTGAATTAGCCATTTCAAAGAATAACTTTGTCTTTCAAATCCCTGACCTTCTCGAGTTTGCTTTCAATATCTTAATTAACAAGGTGGCAAGCTGGAAGAATCGTTAATTAACCAGCAGACAAAATGCTTAATGGCGTTTTGTGTGTCTTTACATAACATTCTAAGTTCCCTTCAATTGTCTCCCTTTGTGTAGTTGTGTTAAAAGTTTCTGTGCTTTGAAGCTCATTTTTATTGCACAAATGTTTGTCAGTGTTGTTATAGTCTTGCTTTAAGCATTTGCATGGAGCATGCTCCCTTCAGTGGGACACAAACTGATGGGTGAGATGGTGAAGGGGTGGAGGTAGGTTCAGCATAAGGAATGGCAGTGGGGAGACTGCAAACTCCTTCAGCTTTTCTCTTACTTGTTTCAGTCATTAGACTGTGGCCATGCTGGGGCACCACCTAGAACAATTTTAGTTGAACATATCGACTCCACTGTGTGTGTGTGTGTATGCATGCATCTCTTTGTGCCTCTCAGTCTGTCTCCTTGTGTCTGTCTGTTTGCCTCTCTCTTTCTCTCTCTCTCTCTCTCTCTGTCTCCTTTCCTTGCCATTGTGTGATAGTTATGTCACCATTATGCAAGCGATGGCCTTTGTTTCCAGTCTTCCATGCAACCATGTCTGGTCATGCGGAAATATTTCATTACATGGAAATAAGCGACAGTTAGTGACTGGAAGAGCATCCAGCTGTAGAAACCATGCCAAAACAGACAATGGAACCTGATTCGGCCCCTGACCATACCGGCTCCTGTCAAACTATCCAACCCATGCCAGCATGGAAAAGAGGCATTAAATGATAATGATGAAGTGCGAAATAAAAAATAATACCAAAACCAATCTGACTAAATCCTGGAAGGCTATGCTCCAGCATTGCCACAAGTCAATGATTGAAACCGATAAGAGAACATTGTTTGTTGAAATATGGAAGCAAAAAGGTTAAGGGGGATATTTGACTGCTATTTTTAGCACACTCAGGCTCCCCCATCTGATAGACTGTCCTTCTGATGTCTACCCCTGTCGCTAAGTCACTGACCCATCCCTACCCCACATCTTGCTGTTCGTTGTTAGGTTCAATTACTCAGGATCATGATTGTTGGGGGTGAGATAGTTCCAGAGCAACTGTGATCCAGTAGGCCTACGTGTATCTTGGATTACATTGTTTTAAGTTGGTAGCTTGTGGTTTGAGGGAAGTTTAAGGTAGGTATTTCTAGCATGTTTTATGATCACATGTAGGCAAATTGACATTTTCTACTTGTGCTTGTCTCTCCCTTTTTTTTTTTTTTTACATCAAAATCCACCCCACCCCACCCCACCCTTTTTTTTTTTTTTTTTTTTTTTTAATGCTGTTGCTTTCTTGTAATATCAGGCTTTGAAAATTCTTAATCTCCTCTCTGTTTCTTTGTCTCTTTCTCTCTCCCTCTCTTCATCTCTCTGTCTCTTTGTCCACTTCTCTCTCTGTCTTTGTATGTCTTTCCACCTTTGTCTCTCTCTCTCTCTCTCTCTCTCTTTCTCTTTCTCTCTCTCTTTCTCTCTCTCTCTCTCTCTCTCTCTCTCTCTCTCTCTCTCTCTCTCCACCTTTGTGTTTGTCTCTTTCTGTCTGTCCACCTCTCTGTCTCTCTCTTAGTGTGTGTGTGTCTATCTCTCTCTCTCTTCTCTGTCTGTCTCTCTTCACCTTTCTCTCTCTCATATCCTTGGTCTCTCTTATTTCAGCTGCAAGTGAAATGGTGCCACCACCCATCACCGTCAAAGAAAGGAAGCATGGCAACAAGAGAAGAAGTAAAAGTGAGTTTGAGCGGAATTGCTTCATTCTGCAATGAGAAATTTAAAATAATTTCTTTGAGAAAGTGTGTGTGTGTGTGTGTGTGTGTGGACTTGTGAATATATATGATAAGGACACGTGATGTGGTGGCTTAATCTCCTACCAGTTGTGATCCAACCACGACCAATCTGTCCCATTAGTCACATTTTACTTATCTAGAATTGTTAGACACTATGTCCTTGTTTCAAGACAGTATGTTCTACGAGTGATTGGGTTGCTATTTCTAGCATGTCTTGCAACTACATAGAAATTTCCTCTTGTTGGATGGGAGCCAAGCATAGGATGTGGTGGAGTCATCATTTTAACGTGTACCTTTCCATGCATGTATGTGTTAGATGGAATTTATTAAGACAGATTTTCTACGGCTGGATGCCTCTCCTGTCATCAACCCTCACCTGTTTTCCAAGCAAAGTAATACTGCTAATGATGGTAGTGTGGTAGATACTGATGATAATTGGTATTGTTTGCAGATATCGAACGGCCTCCTGTACTGGAACCCGTGGCTGAAGACTTTGCAGAGTTTGAGGAGGAAGACACAAGCAGCGAAGTCATCCATTGTGTTTGTAACCAGGTTGAAGAGAAGGGCCTTATGATTCAGGTAAACTATTTCTGTATTACAATTAACGTTGCACAGAAGAGACAGATTTCATTATTGCGTTTGCTTTATTATGTTGGTGCAGGCTTCGACATGCTCAACTGGTTAAGGTCAAACAACTGACCAGCAAATCTGTGGTGTTAAGCAGAATATTTGCTGTGGCCCATCCTTTATACTAAGACAAAACAATGTACGTACATGATAACACTTCCAGTCAGTTAAGATCAGAAGCCATGAGAACCACTGCCTGGTACTGCATCAGGACTATTATTATTATGATTATTATTATTATTATTATTATGGTGGCAGGCTGTCAGAATCGTTAGCACGCTGGGCAAAATGCTTAGCGGCATTTCGTCCATTTTTACGTTCTGAGTTCAAATTCCACTGAGGTAAACTTTACCTTTCATCCTTTTGGGGATTGATAAAGTAAGTACCAGTTGCACACTGGGGTCGATATAATCAACTAGCCCCTTTCCCCCTCAAAATTTCAGGCCTTGTGCCTATAATAGAAAGGATTATTATTATTATTATTATTGATTCAAGGCAGCGAGATGGCAGAATCGTTAGCACGCCAGGCAAAGTGTTTAACATTTCATCCATCTTTACGTTCTGAGTTCAAATTCTGCCGAGGTTGACTTTGTCTTTCATCCTTTCAGGGTCGATAAAGTAAGTACCAGTTGGACATTGGGGTCAATATAACCAACTTACCCCCTCCCCCTGAAATTGCTGGCCTTGTGCCGAAAATTGAACACATTGTTATTGATTATTGTTTGTATTTTTTCTAGTGTGAAGTATGTATGTGCTGGCAGCATGCCTTCTGTATGAACTTAGATGAAGCAACTCTTCCCAAGAAGTATATCTGCTCCATCTGTCAGAACCCACGAGGTAAGAAGAAGAAGAAGAAGAAAATATTGTGGACATAAATGGAGTTTTTAAATTTGTCTCAGTTTGTTGTATGCCAAGGGGAGACGTGAGTTTTAAACAGTTCAAGCAAATCTCTACCCCATGATGGAAGAAATTCTACGTGTTTCAGATAGCATAGGGTCAGATATGTTAGAAGAGGACACGAAAAAGGGGGAAGAATAGGGGATGTAATAAGTCTTAAAGACATGTGACTACAAAGTTGCAACGTGATTGCTTGTCTGTTTTTAGTATATAATCTTCTTTTTCTATGCATGGTATTCATTACTGCTTTAATGGGAATCCAGTAGAGATTATGTTTTGGCTATTCTGCGTATACCAAGAACATGGCATTGTAAGGTTAAGATAAATGGAACAGAAACATGATGATGCTGTTACATATTCTTGTGTTTTATTATGTTTGCTTTCTTCTATTATTTTCTTCTGCTTGGCAGGTCTTCGTCCTAGTGCCAAATACGTCTATGACCAAGACTGGCTGAAGCTAGGCCAGCTGCCTGGCTTCAGTTTCGTTGAAGCAGACCACGACGAGAGCGGAAAGGTCAGCAGGATCCTTGCCACGAACAGTCTTGTCGGTGACTTACACAATATCATAGCTGTACTTTACGGTACCAAACGGCAGATCAAATTGTCCCTGTGAGTTCTTCAGTAACGTCTTTTCTGTTTTTTTTTTGCCTTTTCTATTGGAGTCATTTCACTGTGGCTGTGCTGGAGCACGGGTTGTCAAGTATTCTATCACACACACACACACACACACACACAATGAGCTTCCACACAGTTTCCATTTATCAAATTCACTCAGAATGGCACTGGGGCCATTCACACAACAGTACCTCTGTAGGACCTTAGCTATGACATATATATGTTAAATGTCATTTTTACTCGAAGATGGAAGGCAGTGAACTGACAAAATTGTCAGCACACCGAACAAAGTGCTTAGTAGCACTTCGTTTGTTTTTGCATTTGTGTTCAAAATCTGCTGATGTTGACTTTGGCTGTCATCCTTTCGGGGTTGATGAAATAAATACCTGTGAAAGACTGAGGTTGGTGTAATCAATTGGTCCCCACTTCCTCCAAAATCTTAGGCCCTGCTCCTAAAGTAGGAAGGATTAGTTGGTGAGCTGGCAGAATTGTTAGCATGCTGGGCAAAATGGTTAGCGGCACTTTTATTATTATAAGATGGGGTGTTAGGGGAAGGTAGAATCAGTAGTGCCGAACGAAATAGCTTACTGTATTGTATTACAGCCCTGTACATCCCAACTTCAAATCCTACCAGAGGTCAATTTTGCCTTCTATTTTTCCTCTGTTGATACAATAAAGTGTTGCTCAATCACTTGGGTGGTGTAGTGGTGGGGATCAGTCTTTCCTATCTTGGCCTTATCATCGTCGTCATCATCATCCATTTTCCATGCTGGCATGGGTTGGACAGTTTGACAGAAGCTAACTGGCAAGTTGGAGGGCTGCACCAGGCTCCAGTTGTCATCTGTTTTGGTGTGGTTTTAACAGCTGGATGTCCTTCTTAACACCAATTTGTGTGACATAATTATTATTTGTTTCCGTTTCCTTTTTCTTCCAGGTCAAATGACAAAGAAGGGCTAAAATTGTGGACTAAAAACTGGTCGACCCTCAACAACAACACAGCTGACACCTCACACACGCAACAGGAATGTCCAGAATTGAGACCAACACTGTCCAGCTTCAGGGTATCCACTTTTGTTGACCCTGTATTGATTGACCCTCAGTTGCCTGCAGAGATCCTGGCTGACCAACAAGACTCTGAGGCTGACGAGTCGGGGGTGGTGCAGGGGACAGGTCCTACTCCTGCCAGTGGTCCTCATCCACTGACCACGAATAATTGCAGTCCATCAGATCAGAATCACTCAGGTTGGTATTTCGTTTTTGTCTTGTCTTTTAATTTTTTTCAGTTTTATGGTTATGTGGCGTGGTGGTTAGGGCGGTGGACTTTCAATAATGAGGCTACGGGGTCAATTCTCGGGCCAGGTGGCATGAAGTGAAATAAAGCAACGCACAGCACTTTGAGCAAGTGTCTTCTTGTATATTCCTGGGTTGACCAAAGCCTTATATACCTATGTCTATAATAGGTGCAGGTGTGATGTTTAAGAAGCTTGCTTCCCAACCACACAATTCCAGGTTCAGTCCCACTGTGTGGCACCTTGGGCAAGTGTCTTCTACTATAGCCTTGGTCCAACCACAGCCACTTTCCAAGTGGATTTAATAGGCAGAAACTAACTGACAAGATCATCATATGTACACACACACACACATACTGAAACAAGTAAACAATAAAAAATGTATGTGTGTGTGTGTGTGTCACTCCCTTCTTACCTTGACATTGCGTGATAATTATAAACCAGCTTCCACTCTTCTGTGAAAACCTATCTGGCCTTGGGGAAATACCAGCTTGTTTAGGAACAGGGACAAGAAGGGTATCCGGATGTAGAAAGTCTTTCTCAATGAGTAATCATCTGACCCATGCAAGCAAAGAAAAGTGGATGTTAAAATAACGATGATGGTAATTAAAACAGAAAAATCAAGTATTTTGTTTAACATTTGTATTTCCTTTGTTTAGGTGTGGATCAAGATCCTGGTTCTCAGTCAAAAGGCACTGGATTGTCATCGTCATCGTCATCGTCATTATCATTGTCTTCTCTGTCATCCTCGTCATCGCCATCCTCCTCCTCCTCCTCATCGTTGCCATTGAAATCCAGTCACTTACCCAACAGTGGGAAAATATCTAGTCTTCTCAAGGATAGCCCGAATCGAACGGAAGCAGGTTCCAAAAAAGCTGGAGACCACAAGAAGGGTCAGTTTGTTTGGGAAACTGACAATGACGAACAGTCCAAGCCAACAGTCAACAACAGCAGTTGTAAGGTTAGTAACACATGCTGTGCCTTCTGATTCTTCGTTAGTTTTTTTCTGTTTGTATACCTTCTCTAATAAAATATCATGCATTATTTTTCCATTAAGTAATCCTGCATTATCTGGTAGCTTTGTGACTTAAATGATGTGATTATTTATTGTAGGACAGTGGTTCTCAACCTGAGGGGGCCATATAAGATTTTTGGCAGGGTCCACACAAAATAGTAAACTGGAGATCATCATCATCGTTTAATGTTCATTTTCCATGCTGGCATGGGTTGGACGTTTTGACTGAGGACTGACAAGCCAGGAAGCTGCACCAGGCTCTAATCTGATCTGGCAAAGTTCCTACAGCTGGATGCCCTTCCTAACGCCAACCACTCCGAGAGTGTTGTTGGTGTTTTTTACATGCCACCAGCACAGGAGCCAGTCAGGTAGGCCTGGCATCGGTCACATTTGGATAGTGCCTTTTTATGTGCTACCGGCACAGGAGCTAGTCAGAGAATATTGGCATCAGCCACATTCGGATGGTGCTTTTTATGTGCCAGAATCCTTGTCCAGTACCGGATTGATACCAAAATCTAATCGGTTCATGCCAGTCACGACGTCAAACATCCCTGAAAGTCTCATCCGAATCCATCCAGCGGTTCTTGAGATATCTTGTCTACAGACGAACATGACTGAAAACAATCCCTCCATCTTGGTGAAGGCAGAGGTAATAATGTAAACATGATTCAATTGAGATACAGATATACGGCACTAAAGTAAACTGAATTGATAATACCCTATAAATTGCAAGCATTCTTAAAAAAAAAAAAAAAAAAGGAATTTTGAAAGATTTATCAATAGAACCAGTCTTTAAACATCAAATGGGTATGGGGGATCCACCACAATGAAATAGTAATCAATGAGGTCCATAGATAAAAAATGATTGAAAACCCATTTTAAAATGACATTGTAGGGTAGGTTGGAGGGGCCAAATCTGGTTGGTTTGAATATAAAACAGGTAAAATATTTGGTCCCGACTTTTTCAGTTTCAATGTTAAAAGGTTCAAACAGAGAGCTAGAAGCAGGTTGGTATCAAAAGGGTTGAATTTCGTCTTCTTTCTGTATTTCAGCCTCCGTCAGTGTGTGGTGAGGGTGATTCCAATTTGGAAAGTACTGAAGATCCAAGACGAGAAAATGCAACAGAAACTTCCAAGGCTGTCACAGTGGATCCGTTGCAGGATTACCAAACCAATCTGTTGCAATACGTCATGCAGACGCAACAGGAGATCAATCATCGACTCGATTCAATAGGAGAGCAGATCGACAGTATGTATAGAGTCTTTTACTCTTTTACTTGTTTCAGTCATTGGACTGTGGCCATGCTGGAGCACTGCACAACTCGAACTCAGATATTTAGTGTGTGTCATTTGTTAGGATTGGGCACTTTTGTATTTATTTTCCTTTCACTGGTCTCTTATTAATGGGTAGAGTGCGTAAATCCACATGAAAAATACGCAACCTCACAACATGGCCATGTAATGACAAGTGACCATCAGTGTTCGACTGGTCATCAGTTTGTGTTATCACGGATCAATCCATGTTATGTAGATTACAATCGAATGTACCCTGTTATCCTGGATCGGATGATTAAAAATTAATGCAATCCATTAAATTGTGCCTATAATAATTGGTGCATGAGGAACTGTGAATAGTGATATAGACAAATGGTTGAAGGAGATAGCCGTCTTAACAATAATAATAATAATAATATTTCTTTTTCTATTTTCAGGACTGGAAGACAAGGAGAAGATTACAACACCACTCTCCTCTGACCTGCCCTTGTTGAGGAAATCTCTGCGGAGTATGATGAATGATTTGAGTAAAGTACGGAAGATGGCTGCTTACCAATGAATTCCATCCCAGGAACTTGGATATCTCTCTCTCTCTCTCTCTCTTGAAGAAGAATCTGGTGTCGTTTTCTTACTTTTTTTGTTTTGTTTTGGGGGAGTTTTTCAAAAAGAAAACAAATTACCCCCCCCCCCCCCCCCCCGCAAAAGCAAAAAAGAAAATAAAAACAAAATCAGGGGGAGGTGGCAGTGGCGGTGATGATGGTGGTGGTGGCAGACATGCAGGAGTTCAGGCATAGAATCACCACGTTACCATTAGTCATGAATGGTATCACTCACTCACTCACGCATGCACACACACACACTCACACACACAACATATGCCCTGATATACATACGTATGTGCATACATGTGCAAAAGGGCTGGTGCTTATGTCTTCCAAACAAACACCCTGGAGCCACTGATCAAGACGATGCGAACAAGCCTCGGAAAATTGGCTGTGGATGATGGCATCGGTGGTGGTGGTGGTGGTAACTATTTTGGAAGAAGGTGTCGGGGGTTTTCTTTTTGATGTGAAAAAAGGATTGCTAAACTTTTATTTATTTCTTTTTCTTTTTTTTTGTTTGTTTGTTTTTGTTTATTTAACAGGAATGGCTGTTATTTCAAAACAATATTGTATATTATTATCATTATCATTGCGTTCGTAAGAATATCTTATTTGTATCATACAATCATTATTCTGCCGAGGTCGACTTTGCCTTTCTTCCTTTCGGGGTCGATAAATTAAGTACCAGTTACACACTAGGGGTCGATGTAATCAACTATCCCCTCCCTCAAAATTTCAGGCCTTGTGCCTTTAATAGAAAGGATTATTGTTATTATTATTATTATTAAGGCAGCGAGCTGGCAGAATTGTTAGAACGACGAGCAAAATGCCGCTACGTTCTGAGTTCAAACTCCACTGAGATTGTCTTAGCTTTTCGTCCTTTAGGATTGGATTAAACACTGGGGTCGATGTAATCGACTTAATTCCTTCCCCCCAAATTTGAGGCCTTGTGCTTCCAATAGAAAGTATTATTATTATTATTATTATTATTATTAAGGCAGGGAGCTCACAGGATTGTTAGCATGTCAGGCAAAAATGCTAAGCAGTATTTCGTCTGGTTTTACGTTCCGGGTTCAAATCCTGCCGAGGTCAACTTTACCTTTCACCCTGAAGGTAAAGGGTCGATAAAATAAGTACCAGTTCAAGCACTGGGGTCGTTGTGATCAACTTAACCCCTTCTCCCCCTCCCCCACCGAAATTGCTGGCCTTGTGCCAAAATTTGGGACTATTATTATTATATTTATTATTATCATTATGGCAGCAAGTTGGCGGAATTGTTAGCATGCTGGATGAAATGCTTAGTGACATTTCGTCTGTCTTTGTGTTCTGAGTTCAAATTCCACCAAGGTCAACTTAACCTTTTATCCTTCTATGGTCAGTTTGACTAGACTGCCTTTCCACTAAATTCTTGGTCCTGTGCCTTTCTTACAAAGTCTTCATCATCATCATCATCATCATCATAGAGTAGAGTAGTAGATAGAATTTTTTTTTTTTTTCTTTTGGTTGTTTACATTCTGAGTTCAAGTCCTGTTAAGGCCAACTTGGCCTTTCATCCCTCCAGGGACAATAAAATAAAGTACCAAACTTCCACCCTTCTACTTATGTTGGGAAGATCACCATCATCATCGTCATCATCATCATCATTTTTACATCTGCTTTCCATGTTAGCATGGGTTGGATGGGTAATCCTGGTCTGAGTCTTTTCGTATTGGGAGCCATTTCTCTCGCGCCGTTGGGCTTGGTTTCTATGGCTGGATGCCCTTCCTGTTGCCTATCCTGTAGAGGTTGGGTGGTCCTCAGCAAGACCTGACTATAGGGACTTCACTGCCCTATGCTTTCTCTCTTCATTTGCCAACTACTTTACAGAGTGTACTGGAGGCATTTTCTTGTGGCATCAACACCAGAGAGGCTGAATTGTCTTTGGGGACGAAGGGCTAAGGGACCTCACAACCTTATGCTTTCTCTGCTTGTTTGCCAACCCCTTTTTGTGACACCAACACCAGAGGGGTTGTCGTGGTTGCCAGTCTCTCTAGAGAGGGCGGCATGATTTGGCAGCTTTCTGTTATGGCACCAACACAGGCAGTGGAGGAAGGTGTCTTGTACACAGGAAATTCTCAGTCTGTGAAAATCTTTCTCTAGAAATGTACATAGGCACCTCTTCCACCATTGATAATAATAGATTGGTAACCCTTTTGGACACAAGTTGAAGGCTGCCTTCTGTGTGTGTGTGTGTGTGTGTGAGATATGTTTGTAGATGTTTGTTTTTGTATATTGGCACACAATGTCATAAACATTAAAAGACTATTTAAAGAATATATTAAAAAAAACCCTCACTGTGCTGATTAAGTATTTGCTGACGATGTAACTCACTAATCATATGCGAATCAGCTCTCACGACCTCTTTCTATTGGCCAGTAAAATTAAAATGTGAGAACCATGTCATATGAAATGTAGAGAAACTCCTGGAAGCATCAACCCTCCTCCCCCTCCCCCCTCATCACAAATGACTCAGCCTGGTTCTTGTGTCTCTCAAGTGCACATGCACCGGACCAACCGTGTACACTTGGTTCCTGCACAGTAAGGGTTAAAAGGTGGTGGGTTTGTTCTTTTTGATCTCAAATTAGTGCTTATAATGTTTGGTGACCCTTGGTCTAGTGTACAGATGGAAGAAACAAAAATGTATGAGGAACCTACTCCCAATACAGTATACATATTAAAAACGCGTCCACCCCTTTAAGGAAATCAAGGAGTGCTTGCTGTAGATTTTACTTGAAATGTCAAAATGGGGTTGAATGAAATAGGTAGAAGCTTCCTTCTTGTTGTTGATGGTTCTTTTCTCTCTCTCTCTCTCTCTCTTTCTCTCTCTCTCTCTCTCTCTTTCTCTCTCTCTCTCTCTCTCTTTCTCTCTCTCTCTCTCTCTCTTTATCTCTCTCTCTTTATCTCTCTCTCTCTCTCTCTTTATCTCTCTCTCTCTCTCTCTCTCTCTCTCTCGTTGCCATCTTTTGTTCATGTTGCATCCATGTATATTTAGTCCTTCAGCATTCAGATCACTCTGTCAAATGCAATGCTTATTTGTTTACATTGCCTGGGAGAAAAGGTGGGGGCCAGCCATGCTAGCTTGGTGTGTTGGTGTCTGTGTGTGGCTAGAGCGTTGAGCTCACAATCACGAGGTCTTGAGCAAGACACTTTATTTCACGTTGCTCTGGTTCACTCATCTGTAAAAATTAGTTGCGACATCACTGGTGCCAAGCTGTATCGGCCTTTGACCTCCCCTTGGATAACATTGGTGGCATGGAGGGGGAGGACTGGTATGCACGGACGACTGCTGATCTTCCATAAACAGCTTTGCCTGGATTTGTTTCTCGGAGGGGAACTTCCTAGGTGTGATCCCATAGTTATTGATGACCAAAAGGGTGGGTCTTTACCCTATACTCTTTTACTTGTTTCAGTATTTTGACTGTGGCCATGCTGGAGCACCGCCTTTTAGTCGAGCAAATTGACCCCAGGACTTATTCTTTAGAAGCCTAGTACTTATTCCATCGATTTCTTTTGCCGAACCGCTAAGTTACGGGGACATAACCACACCAGCATCGGTTGTCAAGCAATGTTGGGGGACAAACACATACATATATATATATATATATGACGGGCTTCTTTCAGTTTCCGTCTACCAAATCCACTCACAAGGCTTTGGTCGGCCCGAGGCTATAGTAGAAGACACTTGCCCAAGATGCCACGCAGTGGGACTGAACCCAGGACCATGTGGATGGTAAGCAAGCTACTTACCACACAGCCACTCCTACGCCTACATATATATATAAAAGGAGGCAGCTTGGCAGGTTCATTAACATGGTGACCAAGATGCTTAGTGCTGTCCCTTCAAGCTTTGCATTTCAGAGTTGATGAAAAACATACCAGTTGAACACTGGGGTCCACATAATTGACTTTCCCCTCCTCCTTGGCGTTGCTGGCCCTGTGACAAAATTTGATGCCGTTATGTAGAAAAGCCATGAAACTTGCTAAGTTGAGCTTTGAAGTTGGAAGAAGCATTAATGGGTCAGTCTGGAAGAATCCAAACTTAGTGTCAAAACTTACAGTATCAGGGAGATAAAAAGAACCAAAGCAAAAAAAAAAACCCTTGTTGGGTGGAGAAAATGGTTCTGTAAATTTTTTTTTTTTTTTTTTAAGTTGTAAAAAGACAATTTGTTTTTAAAATGTTAAAACTTTTTAGTTTTGAAATTAAAAAAAAATGAAACAAAAAAATATGAAAAGGTAGAGACCAAATGTTGGTTTTGTTTTTTCTTTTTCTTTGAAAATCTTAATGGTTTAATATGCTTCATTGAGGTGGTGGTGGATCCCTTTTTTTTTCTTTGGCATCAAAATAATTCTGGTTCTTAACTGTTTTGTTAGCATATTTCCTTGTTTCAGTTAACTTTTTGAAATAAGAATTTAGTAAAATTTTTATTCGTTAATTAAGCTGTTTTATGTTTTTTTTTAATATTTTTGTTCATTTTTAATCTTTGTTACTCATAGATAACCTTGAAGTGTCTTTCTCTCTACTACTACCCCCCCCCCCTCCACCCCCTCTTCCTGCCATTGCTTCTGTTTGAGAGGTTATCAATCTGTGTGGAAATGAACCTCTTGACACTGTTAAATAAAATAATCTTGAGTTAGCTTCTTCCAGTCTGATAATCTGGTTCATGTTTTAAATACTGGTGATTAGCAATGGTACAGACACCATTTTTATTTATTTTCTGTTTCATTATTTATTAAAAGAATTTTTCCAAAACAAATTCCTTGAGACGAAACATGAAACCAAGGAAAAAAAATCTGTATGAATGTGTTTACCATTGTTAACTTCAGTTGTATTTAAAGATTTTTTTTTTTTTTAAATTTATATTCTGTTTCATTCGTCATCATCATCGTTTTCCATGCTAGCATGGGTTATATGGTTTGACTGAGGACTGGCAAGCCAGAAGGCTGCTCCAGTCTGATCTGGCTAAGTTTCTACAGCTGGAAGCCCTTCCTAACACCAACCAGTCCGAGAGTGTAGTGGGTGCTTTTTATGTGCCACCAGCATGGGGACTAGTCAGGCAGTAACCATGCTTGAATGGTGCTTGTTACTTACCACCGGCATGGCAGTGGCACCAGCATTGACCATGCTTGAATGGTGCTTTTTACGTGCCACTGGCATGGGAGCCCGTCAGACAGCACTGGCAATGACCATGCTCGTGCCAGTCAATCAGCCTCAACAGGTCTTTGCAAGTGCACCAGGAAAGAAAACATTTGTAGGAGTTAACTAAATGTAACTGTACCATCGGTTTCATTTAGTTGTCTGTATGGATACTAAACACAAGTAACAATAGAGATGGCAAAGGCTGAAGATCAATCCAGTTCAACAGCCAAGTGCAACCATTGAACAAGAGGTTTAAACCTAGTCTTCACAAGCACAAGAAACAGACTCTACCTACACATCCCTTTAGTGTGTGTGCATTGAACATGTTATGGTTTATGTGCAGAAACCATAAAACCTGTTAATATATATTTGTGTGTGTAAAATCAATCTGATCACCTGACACATATTGTACATTCTTTGTAAATATTTATTTAAATATTGTGCTACACAATGCATATAATAAATTTCTTTTTTAATGGTTTCTTTGTGTGTTTTTTTCATTGATTTAACTTTTATTTTTGGTTATATTTCTTTGGAAATATTTAGCTGCCTTTCTTCTTTCTACTATAGTCAACAAAGCCTTGTGAGTGGATTTCGTAGATGGAAACTGAAATGAAGCCTGTCATATATATGTGTGTGTGTCTTCATGTTGAGTAGTTCTTCAGTTTAAGGTAAAATTGCTTTTAGCATAACATGAAAACAAATACTAATTTATATACATTATATACGTAAATGTCAGACCATGAAAATGAGTGCTCAACACTGCATTGATGGATAAAGATTATTTGTGAATTAAGTCCACCATTGGTTTCATGTTAAGAAAAGTAATAATGTATCCTAGAAGTTATCTTTGGACAACCATTGCAATAAATTGGTCTTTCAACGATTTATTTACTAGACACAAACGATTATAATAATACTGTCAAACTTAATTTTTAATAATAATTATCAAATGAAGTATAATTTTCAACATCGTTCAAGGGAGATAAATTTAATAAGATCAGAGTTATTTCCCTTTAGAAGGAGACGCACTGCTAATGATTTTAATAGTTACCAATAGACTACTTCCGTACCTTTAGAAGCATGTAAACGACCAAGTTGATTATTATTCGCCATGAAGTGACAACCATTTAGCCATTAAGCGATCAGTCATTGGTGCGTTCTCTTTTAGTGATTTCCTCTCGTTGATCAAACTCCTGTAAAATCAAACCAAGCAGAAATTAATCATCAGTTGTGTTATTGTTAGAAAGGAAGAAAGCAACAAATTGGCAGAATCGCTAGCATGCTAGACAGAATGCAAAGCGGCATTTCAGCTATCTTTATGTTTTGGGTTCAAATTCCGCCGAGGTCAACTGTGCCTTTTATCCTTTCAGGGTCAATAAATTAAGTACCAGTAGTGTACTGGGATCGATCTGATCGACTGGCCCCCTCCCCAAAAATGTCAGGCCTTGTGCCTAGAGCAGAAAAGAATCTTCTGTATAAACATGTCCACCCTTAGAGAAATATCAACTTGTTTGGAAACGGGCAAAGGTCGACAACAGCAAGGACACCTCAGAGTTCCGTGAGGGAAAATTCAAAGAAATACTTGCCTTGCTAAGTTCTTGTGTTCGTTTGATGGTGACTTCATGGCAGCAGAGATCAACATTAAATTGAATACGTCACGCTGGGGGAAACAGGAAAAAAAAACAAGGAAAACAAATAAATTAAAAGATAAAAAAAATACTGTTTTATCTTCATTATGCATAATGGAGGTGATGTAATCAACCCCCCCCCACCTAAAGTCGATGGTCTTCTGCCTAAATTTGAAACCATTATTACTATTATCATTAAGGCGGCGAGCTGGCAGAATCCAGAGGCCCTATTATCGATTTTTCTTCAACAATCTGAGTATGCCATGAAGTTTCCAGACATGAGTTCTATTCACATGTCAAATTTCATCAACAATGAAGGAGGAGTAAGCTAACAACTCCACAAACGCACCCACAGACAGAACTTCCCACAAATGTAGTAGATTGTTTTAAAGAAGATTGTTGTGTAAGGCTGGAACAATGTGAGAAGATACAAAGTAAACTACAAAAGGAAAAGAAAACAACAAAGTTGCAGCTTTAACTTGTGTTTCTGTATTTTGGGGTAAAAACCTCTTCTTCAGGACATTTGGGAAAAGCGGGAGTTGGAAAAGATCGTTGCTCAGATGTGTGTGTGTGGAGGGGGGAAGGTAGAGGAGGAAGGTGACATGCACGGGCTGGTGTTGCCATAGCAACCAGCCTACTTCGTGTAGTTCCTTCCTGTTGCTCATGAAGAATGAGAGAGAGAGAGAACGAAAGAGTAAGAGAGCAAGAGAGTGCAAGAAAGCATAAGAGAGAGTGTGTGTGAGAGAGAGAAAGAGATATACACACAAAACCCCCCATACACCTACATCCATATAAATAAATGAAGAGAAGGTGCCTCACCTGTGCATTACTTCCACCGATGGTATAGATGTCATATCTGACAGGCATGAGATTATCGACAACAGCAGCAAATTCTTCTTCTTGGTAATCCTTCAAAGCTTTGCACAATTTATAGCCAACGTGTTCACTGATACTCCGATTATCACCTACACCATATCTTTAACGAGAATTCACAGTTGGAATTTAATTGTTAGATTTTGTCAAACTGTTTCACAATAATCAGGTCATCCCATAAGTCCTGTCCGATTTTACCTTTTTTTAAAATTGAATGAAATTTAATAGTATTTTAGAATATCTAATGGAATTAAAAATTATTTTTATGCATTTGTGCACATTTAAACTAATTAAATATTATTTTACAGAATAATAGATTTAAAATTTCTTTGATTAAAACTCTTTCTAACATGGAAGTAGCCGAAGCGACTCGAAACATAAACTCAGTTTATGGGAAAGAATGCTTGAACGAAAGAACTTGCAGAAGATGGTTTGCAAAATTCAGAAATGGAGATTTCAGCCTTGAAGATGAAGATCGAACAGGACGTCCAGTTGTGTTTGATGATAAACTCCTTGAGGCATTACTTGAAGAAAATCCTGCATCATCAGCTGAAGAATTGGCAATAAAGCTTATTTCAAACCAGACAACTGTTCATTGATATATTTAACAACTTGGAAAGGTTCCTAAACTTGGAAAATGGGTGCCTCATGAATTGTCCGAAAGCAACCACAATCAAATAATCAGGGAAAGTACATTGATGATTAAATTTCAATTAAATATAACATTTGATCACTTGTTTTCTTTATTCAAAATTCAGACAGAACTCATGGGATGACCTTGACCTAAGATATGTGGATATTATTAGCTGTGAGTGAGTGTTGGTGCATGTGTACTTGTGAGTGTTTGTGTAAACGTGCGTGTTTGTGTAAACGTGTGTGTTTGTTTAAATGTGTGTATTTGTGTGAGTGTTCTCTGCTTCCGTCTACCAAATCCACTCACAAGACTTTGGTTGGCCCAAGATTGTAATAGAAGACGTTTGCCTAAGGGGCCACAAAGCAGGATTGAACCTGAGAGCACATTGCTAGAAAGCAAGCTTCTCAAACACACAGCCAAGCCCATGATATAGAGTGCACACACACACACACACACACACACACACACACACACACACACACACACACACACACACACACACACACACACACACACACACACACACACACACGCGCGACCAATCTACTTACTCGATGAAGTCCTGAAGTGATTCCAGTAGTTTATCACTAAACTCTTCCTGGCCAGCGCCAAGGCAACTCATCATTGAATGGGCATCATTGAAACTGAGGATGTGGTCCGTGGCATGGTCTTTGAATTCTTCAAAACAACTCGACCAACGTTCAGAGACATTTATTCCTGTCAGACAAACACAGAAAATAAAACCAAGATTGGAACGGTTATTTGCATATTTATTCTTTTACTTGTTTCGGTCATTTGACTGTGGCCATGCTGGAGCACCGCTTTTAGTCAAGCAAATCGACCCCAGGACTTACTCTTTGTAAGCCTAGTACTTATTCTATCAGTCTCTTTTGCCGAACCGCTAGGTTACCGACTTAATCCGTTTGTCTGTCCTTGTTTGTCCCTTCTGTGTGTAGCCCCTTGTGGGCAATAAATAAATAAGATGGTCGTCAAAAAAGTCATGATATTATTGTATGCAAGCTGTACAGGTATATTTACCGTATTAAATAAGTCATAACGAA
>NC_142952.1:2944182-2954182 GCF_046866305.1 Octopus bimaculoides
TGAGGGAGAGAAGTCACTTCTCTCTGCTGGGTGACATAGATAAAAGACATGGTTGGGGGAGACCGGGGTGATGAGAGAGGTGAGGAGGGAGAGAGAGGTGAGAGAGAGAGAGAAACAAAGAGAAAGCTGAGAGACGAATATCAAGCAAAACACCTTTGTCATTCCTGACACTATACTTTGAGTAAAAACCTGTCTGAAATGAGATTACACACACACAGACCAAGAAAGAAAGAAAGAAAGAAAGAAAGAAAGATAGCAAGTAATTATTATAGAATCCGACAATTCTTGAGACCAAAAGTAGAGAGAGAGACAGACAGACATTATCATTCCAATCAACAGCATTACTAATTTTAAGACCAGAGTCATCATCATCATCATCACCATCCCTACCACCTCCACCACCACCACCACCACCACCACCACCACCACCTTCACCATCATAAGTCTCATCATCATCATCATCATCAAAGAATTACCAACCCTTTGGACC
The DNA here is from genome assembly GCF_046866305.1 of Octopus bimaculoides. Classification (NCBI taxonomy): domain Eukaryota; kingdom Metazoa; phylum Mollusca; class Cephalopoda; order Octopoda; family Octopodidae; genus Octopus; species Octopus bimaculoides. Next base: position 2,944,673 of record NC_142952.1, read on the forward strand.
AGAGGTAAATGGCATTAATGTGTTGCTTCTCCCAAGGCGTGACGGTCGGTTTGTTGGCCATATTCTTCAAGTGTTCCATTCTGTCGAATAATCCTTTGTCAAATCTGCTGCTGGTGCCAGTTCCCAAAACGTCGAGACCATTCTTGATCACATGACCCATCACTTTAAAAGAAAAAAAAAAAAACAACAAACAAACAGCAATAAGTATAATCACATTTTTTGGGGTGGGGAGGGGACAGGTAACGAACGACGTCGGGTACTTATTGAGCACAGGGTCATAGAGCAGGGTAGATATCAAGGGCAGTGGAGGCGCAATGGCCCAGTGGTTAGGGCAGCGGACTCGCGGTCATAGGATCGCGGTTTCGATTCCCAGACCGGGCGTTGTGAGTGTTTATTGAGCGGAAACACCTAAAAAAGCTCCACGAGGCTCCGGCAGGGGATGGTGGCGAACCCTGCTGTACTCTTCCACCACAACTTTCTCTCACTCTTTCTTCCTGTTTCTGTTGTGCCTGTAATTCAAAGGGTCAGCCTTGTCACACTGTGTCACGCTGAATATCCCCGAGAACTACGTTAAGGGTACACGTGTCTGTGGAGTGCTCAGCCACTTGCACGTTAATTTCACGAGCAGGCTGTTCAGTTGATCGGATCAACTGGAACCCTCGACGTCGTAAGCGACGGAGTGCCAACAGTAACTACTTTGATCACCTAATGGGTTGTGAATGCCCTCACAGCCTGGCAACTCAACCATGACGACTTTTTGTTATCTCATTGCTGACACACAAGAAAACATATTTTGAGACAGGATCTTTTGTATCAAATTGCATACTTTGAAATGTCGGTATATTTACATCAGACAGGTTATTCAGATATTAATGTGAGTCCATTAGTACATACCTTGATATTACGATCTTTTCACATTGGCAGAAAAATGAATTAAACGCTATTACGTATTTCAGTATGAGAATATATATTGTGTTCGTTAGTAAAGGTACTCTTCTACTTATTTCAGTCATTTGACTGTGGTCATGCTGGAGCACTGCTTTTAGTAGAGCAAATTGACTCCAGGACTTATTCTTTCTAAGCTTAGTACTTATTCTATCGGTGTCTTTTGCCAAACCGTCCAAGTTACGGGGATGTAAACGCACCAACATCAGTTGTCAAGCAATGGTGGTGGTGGTGGTGCGGGAATAAACAGGGACACACATGTGATGGGCTTCTTTCAGTTTCTATCTACCAAATCCACTCACAAGGCTTTGTAAAAACAATAAAAAATACAAGAAAATATACATAAAAAAAGACATTATTTCATGAGCTTAATATGTCTAAAAGACAAAGAACTTACCAAAATTTTCATCGGCAGCAATCATTTTCTCAAGGGATCCTTCAAAACCACCAACAGAATCATCTTCACACCATCCTACATACTGGCAGAGATAATTAGTGAAATCGTTAAAGGGTTGCTTTTATAATTAACAATTAAAAATGTATTTCATCTACAATTTAATGACACTTGTTCCTGTCTCTCAATCATACTTTAGCCTCTTAACACCTGCCCCAAAGACAACTCCCTCAATATAACGAGGGGTTACTAAGAAGTTCTCGGTTTTAAGGATACCCCCACCCATTCCCACCATCTTCGTTTTAAAAAATGTCTGTACGAGAGACATAAAGCCTCTCTCCATGAATTTTTCAAAGTGGGAGAACATTGTAGGTGATTGCTCCCACCGGGGACTGGAACTAGACACACACGAATACACACACACACACTTCTTACAGACACTGATACACAAATGCAGACACACAGACACACACATAGAAATACACACCAAACACACATGCACATTCATACAGGCATTGATACACAAACACACACCATACAAACATAAACCAAACACACATGCAACATACACACACACATTTTTACAGACACTGATGCACAAAGACACAGACACGCATATATGCACACACACACATATATACACACACACACACACACACTCTCTCTCTCTCTCTCTCTTCCCTCCTACACACTCAAACAAGCACACATCCTAAGGCACTAGTAACCGTGGAAACCAAATATTTCCCGTGTTATATTCTGTTTCTTGAAGATTATTTTACCTGGCATAAAGTCACATCAAACATTTTGCAGGCCTCATCAGACGCTGTTGACATGGGCAAACCAAACGACTGCCAAGCCTGCAAAAAAACCCCAAATTATTCTATTTCGTTAAAAACAAACAAACAAAATAAATGAAAATGATAAAAATTTAAAAAATACAAAACATAAAACAATAAAATCTATGCACAAAATTAATCAAAACTCAGAAAATTTCAACAAAAAAAATGAACACATTTAAGGGAAGACATGGCTGTGTGGTTAAGAAGGTTTCTTTGCAGTCAAATGGTTTTGGTTCAGGGTTCAGTCCCACTGTGTGGCACCTTGGGCAAGTGTCTTCTACTATAGCCTCGGGCCGACCAAAGCCTTGTGAGTGGATTTGGTAGATGGAAACTGAAAGAAGCCCACCGTATATATGTGTGTGTGTGTGTGTATATATATATATATATATATATATATGTATGTATGTATGTGTGTGTATATGTTTGTGTGTCTGTGTTTGTCCCCCCAACATCGCTTGACAACCGATGCCGGTGTGTTTAGGTCCCTGTAACTTAGCGGTTCGGCAAAAGAGACCGATAGAATAAGTACTAGGCTTACAAAGAATAAGTCCTGGGGTCGATTTGATTCGACTAAAGGCAGTGCTCCAGCATGGCCGCAGTCAAATGACTGAAACAAGTAAAAGAGTACAATTTTTCAGTTGAACTCAATTGACAAACAGTTTCTTTTCAAACACAAAGAGAAACATGTTCTCCCATTGCACTGAAATGACGCTGCATGTAGCAAACAGCTTACTTCTGCACAAATGCATAACGACACACACACACACATGCGCACAGAGAGAGAGAGAGAGAGAGGGGGGGGAGGGAGGGAGATAGAGAAGGTTGTTTGTAGCAATAGGAGTAATTTAATGTTTCTTTCTCTTTCTCTCAATAATTTTCTGCTTTAAACCAGAAAAGTTCTACTTCACCCTCTGCTCTACAGGATGTCCACAAAGTTTGGGTACATGGAGTAAATAAATATAAGGAGATATTTATTTACGCCGTGTACCCAGACTTTTGTGGACAGCCTGTACTTTGCCTTGTGATGTACAAAAATGCACCGTGAGAAGATTTTTCTTTTTCCAAATTCATCAATATTTCACATCATTATTTCAAATAATCACCATCACCATTTAATGTCTGTCTTCCATGCTGGCATGGGTTGGACAGTTTGAAGGGGGCCAGAGAGCCACACCAGGCTTGAATTGTCTGTCTTGGCATGGTTTCTATGGTTGGATGTCCTTCTTGATGCCAACCACTTTACAGAGTGTATTGAGTGCCTCTATGTGCCACTTGTATGGTTGTTTCTTATGGGGTACTGGAACAGGTACTTCCTATGTGGTGCCAGCACAAGTGTCTCTCATGTGACACTGGCACGTGTGCGTCTCATGTGCCGCTGGTACGAGTGCATCGTATGTGATGCTGGCACGAGTGCCTCTTATGTAACGCTGGCACGAGTGCCTCTTATGTAACGCTGGCATGAGTACATCTTATGTGACACTTACGTGGGGCTGGTATGCATGCATCCTACATGGAGGCATGGCACAGGTACGTACTACGTGACACTGGTACAGGTAGATACTACGTGACGCTGGCACAGGTACGTACTACGTGGCGCTGGCGCGGGTGCATTTTTCGTGGAACGAGTGCTCCTTACATGGAACTAGTTGGCACTGGCACAGATACAGTTGTTACTGAATGGCACGAGGAACATTCTAGTGAAGTTGAACATCTTATCTGGCCACCACAGTCCCCAGATCTCAATATTATTGAACATTTATGGTGCATTTTAGAAAAACAAGTAAGGAGTCGATATCCTCCACCACCATCACAACAAGAACTGGAGACTGTTTTAGCTGAAGAATGGACAACAATTCCTTTGGAAACAATTCAAACTTTGTACAAGTCCATACCTCGTAGAATTCAAGATGTAATTACTGCCAAAGGCGGTCTTACCCCATATTAAAATTTATTTGTTTGAAATTTTAAGGAGTTTGTTATTTTGTCCAACCCCTGTATGTATGTATGTATATATATATATATATATACATATACACACGCACACATACATACTCAGACATATATATACATACGCAAACATATACATATATATATTTATAGATACACACACACACACACAAGAAGTGAATATTCAGACGTGAACACTTATAGAGATATTATCGTCAATTATGGCAAATGCAAGAGATTGATAATTACAGGAATAAAAGAGGTACTTAACAGGTTTTTAAATAGCGTCATGCTTAGTTCTAATTATATATATATATATATATATATATATATATATATATATACATACGCATACATATATACATACGCACCCATATATATATATGTATACGTATGTACAAACATGTTTATACGCACGGAAAAATATACGAACAAAAATTTCATACACACACGAACATATGTTTGAGTCAGTTGCTAAGATCTTTTCAACATATTCTTACAGGTTATCAAAACATGTGCGTCGGTATATACATACATACATTATATATATATATATATATATATATATATATATATATGCAGGTGCCTTTATATATATATATATATATATATATATAAAGGCACCTGCATTTAAACAAATTAAACGGAAAACAAAGATAAATACGTTGTTTGTTTGCATAAGCCGTAGTTGTGTCTCCATCTCAGAAATATAGAAGAAAAATTCGCTTTGTAATCACCTCTTTTCCTCGCCAGTGAAAATCCACCATCTTCACCTGAAGACTCGACCAAACCGACTGCTTCTTCCTTTCTGTATATCTTAGTCACTGCTAAGCACAGCAAATTCCGGTCGTTCCGCTGCTTCTCCCGCTGACTAACGCACTAGCAGTTTCATTTACATAACATTGTTTATCATTTGAATAACAATATTACCTCCTTCTCGCCCACATCATTAACGTATCTAGATCGCGTATCGCCCGGGCCAGCTGTTGTGTTCAGGTTCCTACTTCAGGTCACGGCGTAGCTTGAGTGTGTACCACATGGAGCGGCCCTTCCGTTTGCTTCCCCCGTACCCTATAAAAAAAACACATATTGCTTACAGCAGGCCCAAAAGTGCCGACCGGAGCAGACCGCCCCTCCCTCTATCTACGGTAGTGTTTATAACTGTCCTAAAGTGCCGATCCTTATAAAAGCGTCTCTTGGGACTGATTCCCGCTCACCGAACTCTCACAACGTTATTTGTCATTTTTTGAAGTTGTTGTTCACAGTTTATAAACCAATCTAAACGAAGTTCAAAACTCGACCACGGCGATTCCTAAACTTATTTCGTCGTGGACCTCTCCCTTTTTTTTTCTTTTTCTTTACCGTTAACTCCTCATTACCCTAATTTTGATAAGACATTCATTCATCAAAATCGTTTTGCACGTGGTAAGGATCATGCTTCCCACCAATGCTTTTTATGTGGCACCCACACCAGAGCTTTTTATGTGGCACTATCACCAGTGCTTTTCATGTGGCACCCACACCAGTGCTTTTTATGTGGCACCCACACCGATGCTTTTCATGTGGCACCAGTGTTTCTATGTTAAAGTAGCACCAGTGCGCTTTCCATGGCACCAGTGCATTTACGTGGCACCAGTGCATTTACGTGACACCAGCACCAGTGCTCTTTATGTGGCGCTAGTGTTTCTACATAGCACCAGTGCATTTACGTGGTACCTGTGCTTTTTACATGGCACCAGCACCAGTGCTTTATAGGTGGCACTTTGGTTTTAGGATATCACTGTTGTTGTGTTGGGAGGGTCTTCTTGAGTACAGCAATGTGCCACTAGTTCCAGTAATAACTAGGAAGTTAACCCTATGCTGCACTAGTGGCCTGTTCAGGGGACAGAGGCCTTATAACTTCAGTCACTAAGACACCATGGAAACCTGACAAAGCTCAGATCTTAGGGATTCAGAATGTGGAGACAGATGCAGTTCCACTAAGCATTTTGCCCAGCATGCATAAGAATGTCATTAACAATTTTGTCTTTGGCACCTGGTACTTCTCTTTTGGTTTCTTCTACCAAACTGCTGTGTCATAGGGACGTAAACACACCAGCACCAGTTGTCAAGCAGTGGTCAGCCCGAGAATATAGTGGAAGACACTTGCCGAAGGTGTCACGCAGTTGGACTGAATCCTGAACCATGAGGTTGGAAAGCAAACTTTTTACCACATAGTCATGCCTGCACCTGTACGACACTTTCACCTATACCACACTGCCACCTACATGTACAACACCTGTATGTCATAGTCAATGATTCAATCGCTATTCTGCATTATGCTATTTTCTGCAATAAATGTTGCGCCGGATTTTGCAAATGCTGATCATGTATATCTATTCAAAACCACCAAAGCGTATGCATATTTACAAATTAATGCATGACCTTAAAAAACGGCTTACACGTATGTTATGAAAGCTTTCAAGCAATAAAATGTTTTGCCCATGCAAAAGCTACATGTATACCACGAATCTGGCACATTCTATTCAAGGGCTACAAATGTACATAATTAGCATTTTTATTTGCTTTCATTAAGGTGGTTACCTAGCAGAATTGTTAGCACGCTCGGCAAAATGCTTTTAAAAAAGATCCGGTTGATGTATTCGACTAGTCCCCTCCCCACCAACGTTTACCTTTATTTAAGTTTATAGAGGGAAATTTTGAAGATTTGGTCGTTATTTGTGTGTAGAACTACATTGTACAATATCTATTTTTTTAAAGACGGTAAGCCATGATTCGAGAAATATTTAGCTGCTATTTCTAACGAGTTGAGCGACCACGTAGAAGCTTCCTATATTTATTTCTCTCTCACTGTTGTTGCTTTAGAATTACTTTAAGTGGCCACGAGTTAACCCCCTTATTGAGCTGGTTGGGTCATATCCGCTCTCAGAAACGCCATTCGAAGTCTTGATTACGTTGTTATTTTATATAAGAAACAATTAATTGTATTTCACTTATTGAGAAATATAGTTCTACCACTCATGCAAATGCTTCGTAGATCCGTTGTCACAAAGAATGGCAAGGAAGATACGTTGAAAGAACCCGTTTTACCTCGCGGGGCTCATTCCTGCAGATGGTTGTTTTCAGGAACACAAATCATCGCCAGATGCTTCCCATCACTCGAGATACAAAAAGAAATCTATCGAATTGGCAACCAATACTTCGTCACTTAGCAAGCAACGAAATCTTGGCTCGACGCGGATTTCTCCAGGTTGCTGTTGGAATAAGTATGGAGCATCGCTGCTGGACGCATCTCAGATAAGGGATTTGTCACAACTAAACGAGGAGATTGTGTCCTCAGTTATAGCCCAGGGCTGACCAATGCCTTATAAGTGGATTTGGTTGGTGGAAACTGTGTGGGAACCGGTCGTCTATCTATCTATCTATCTATCTATCTATCTATCTATCTATCTATCTATCTATCTATCTATCTATCTATCTGTCTATCTATCTATCTATCTGCCTGTCTGTCTGAGAGTGTGTGTGTGTCCTCCACCTCATTGCTTGACTCCGGTGCTGGTTTGTTTATGTCTTTGTAACTTAGCGGCTCGGCAAAAAAAAAAGCCCTATAGAATAAGTCCCAGACTTAGAAATAAGTACTGAGGCCGATTTGTTCGACCAAGCTCTCCAAGGGGTTGCCCTAACATTGCCGCAGTCCTATCACTGGAGCAAACAGCTATATTATTTTCTCCTTTTACGAGACAACGAATGAACGCCCGTTCGAAAAGTGGGGGCTAGAGAGAGGCAAGACGTGGTATGAGCACAAACCGCTGAGAGTGGCGGAGTCGGAGACTAGCAAAATCCTCTGGGATTTCCCAATCCAAACGGATCAGGTGCTTGAGCATAACAGACCGGACCTAGTGGTGGTGGACAAGTTGCACCACATATGTTATATAGTTGATGTTGCATGCTCCTTTGACCCACGAATAGTCAAGAAGGAAGGCGAAAAGATAGATAGGTACAACCCTCTTATGTACGAAATAGCCTGACTATGGAAAATGAAGAAGGTGAAGATAGTGCCAATTATTGTTGGGTCCTTGAGGAGAGTATCAGAAGGCATCAAGAGGAATATAAAGGAAATCGGAATAGAGTGCCCAGTAGAACTGTTACAAAGGGTTGGCTTCCTTGGCATGGCCAGAATAATCAGGAAAGTATTGGATAGTTGAAAAGAACGGATAGCATGGTACCGTAGGCTGCAGGTAGTAAACCCGCTACGCTTTTAAGACACCAGGAGTTCCAACAAAACCAAATAATAATAATAATAATAATAACAACAACAACAACAACAACAACAACAACAACAACAATAATAATAATCCTTCCTGCTATATGCACAAGGGGTCTGAAATTTGGGGAGCGGGGACTAGTCAATTTTAGCGACCCCAGTGCTTCGCTGGTGCTTATTTAATCGACCCCGGAAGGAGGAAAGGCAAAGTCGATATTAATGATGATAAGGCTGGATTATAGTAACAAGAATACCTTTTCACCATTCGAGTAGTGAATTAAAAAAGAAAAAAGCGTTTTTAACCAAATTTTAAGACTGATGAAAGTTATCTCCCCTAACACACAAAGGCAAGTTATCATACTATGTATATTTTCATATTAAAACCATACAAACAAAACAAAAGCCCCCCACAAAGGGAATAAAAGAAGAATTCTTGGTTTATCTCCAAGACCTGCACATAATGGCTACCTCTGAGGAGCGCAGGGTTACATAATCGGACTGTTACCCAGTACTCCGTTGAACCCCTAGAGATGGGTAAGATCGGTCGTAATTGATACATAATACTATACACTTCGATTAATACATACATACATACATACAAATATGTATATTTATATGTATGTATGTATGTATGTGTGTGTGTGTGTGTGTGTGTATATATATATATATATATACCCCTCTCCGTTTTTTCCTTCTCTTTCCATTTTTTCCTCTCATGCCTTTCCGTCGAAGAGTGTAGGCTCGAAACGTCAAAAGCATTCTCCAATCTGTGAACAGAATTATAATAGGAGATAACTATAAAGCTTTCTTAAAAACGTAACCATTCACCAATTTTAGATGCCAATAGTGATTCTTAAACGAAACCCAAAGGAGTAAAGGACAAAAATTAAATTCCTTGGGGGCCCGTCTGATATTCTAGAATTGTGTCGCCACAGCATACATAAACTAGAATTTGGGACCCTAAACCTGTAAGACCCCCTTCCCCCGGCAACTGCACAATATGCCCATGCCTTTAAGACGGTACTGGCTGCACGTTTATTACAGCTTTTTAGTTATGATAAAGAAACCAGTCAGAATTCAAGCGTACGGTCTAACTGCAAGCCTAATCACTTAACCCTAAC